>NC_060139.1:349087689-349390720 GCF_021461385.2 Schistocerca piceifrons
CCTCCACTTTTCTGATTATAGTGCTTCTGACATTAATGATCCAAACAAACAAAAAGAAAAGTTCATCTCTAGCAGGAAGCCATATGCTTGAATATTTCTGGTATCTCAACTGCAGATTTTTAAGAGCTCATTTAACTTTAGGCTCGATATCTCAGAATGAACATAAATGGACTTGTACCACTATTGAAATAAGTCCTTGATATGTGAGTAGAGAAACTCTGATGCGGGTATATAAGCACGGATTTGTAGGCAAGGAATTAGTGTAGTATTCTTGTATTTCTGTCATAAGTGCGGTAAATGCGAAAACATGAACAATCGCGATGTTATTAGCAAATGTGTCCAAACAGGATACGTGTGCTGATATGCTTTTCTTGGCTGCCGAAGGACGCACACCGGAATACATACCTCGGAGAATGAAGAATGTGCAGGAGGTAGCATGACCTTTGTAGAATGGTGTGCGAACTTCCGTGTCGATCGAGATTCATTACAAAACGCCGGTCGGTCTGGAAGGGAGGGATGAGTTAGGCCAACTCAAGTGGGAGACACAAGAGCACCGCCCTATAGACCTGATCAGCCTCCATGCGATTATTATGCCTTTGGCTGTTAACGAGGCGTTGGAAGGTCGACCATTCCTGTCGGACGAGAGTGTGCAGCAGGCAGCTACGGACCTTTTTCACGCATTACGACATGATGTTTTACTAAAAAGGTGTCTTTAACCTGGGGCGTCGGTGGGGTGATTGTCTCATTACTCACGTCAATTTTGTTTGATTGTTAATCCGGTTCTGGACGGTAGAGCCTTTGAACAGGAACATTTTGATCACCCTTATAGTAGAACCCAGTACGTTGTATACTTTAGAGACAAAGATGTCGTCAGGAGTGCTACAGGGAAGCGTGGTACGCTTGCTTTTATTCTCAGTAATAAATGAGCTGGTAGATACACGGAGCAGCAATCTGCGGCTGTTTGCTGATGTGTTTCTGGTGTACGGGACGGCGTTGTCGTTGAGCTACTTTCGGGGAATACAAGATGACTCGGCAAACTTGCCGGCTGGCGTGATGAACGCCAGTTTACTCTATCGCTCTATCCCTTGCGCCTTGGTCCCGCATTGTGCGCGAGGTTGGTGTGGTTAAATCGGATTTGGCATGTTAATGTGAAGGGGTGACCGGATGCCCTTCCTGCTGCCACCCCGAACCCCCCAGGACGGAATGAGAGTACCCAATCTGTCTGCGTCTAGTGTAAATCATAGAAAAGTGCGGATGTGTGTCAAATGTCTGTGAATCGCGTAACTGAGGCGGGACGCGGGGACAGGAATGTGGAAAACCGCCTAAAAACCACATCCAGGCTGACCGGCACACCAGCGCTCGTTGTTAATCCGGCGGGCGGATTCGATCCGGGGCCGGCGCGCCTACCGGAGGCCAGGAAGCAGCGCACTAGCGCTCTCGGCGAACCTGGGAACGGCAGTTTACTCTAAACGTACAAAAACGTAAGTTAATGCAGATCAGAAGGAAAAAGAATCCCAATACAGGTTTTCTAGCGTGCTGCTTGACACAATTACGTGACGTGGCAAAGCGACATGAAATGGAACGAGCAAGAAAAATCTGTAGTAAGGATTGTGAATGTGGACTTTGATTTCCTGGGAGTATTCCAGGAAAGTGAAGATCACCTATAAAGGAGATCCATTCTTGAGTACTGCTTTGCTGTGTGGGATCTCCTCATGCCAGTATTACCCAGGGCCTCCTTGAACTCTAATCAGAGCACTTGGAGTGAAGACGACGTTCTTTTCGGGAAACACACTGAGAAAATTAAGAGAACCGGTATTTGAAGACCACTGCAAAACGATTCTACTACCTCAGAGGTATATTTTGCGCAAGGAACACACAGATTAAATAAGAGAAATTAAGGCTCCTTCGGAGGTACACAAAGAATAAATTTTGGCCTGCACAACATGCCAGTGGTACAGGAAAGGAAGTGACCAGAAGTAGTAAAATAATCCTCCAGCAGACACCATATGGTGGCTTGCGGAATATGTGTGTAGATGTAGATGTGGAACTGACATGTTAGGGGTCAATGAAGTACACTTACGTTCCTCAAGGCGTTTATGGAGGGAACTACTGTGTGGGAGCTTGCATTGTCTTGCTGGAATATCTGACTTGGTATTCTGTTCTTGAAGTGAATGATAACAGGGTTTATCATTCTTACCACACACTGCTGTTCAGCAACCTTTCAAAAATTATCAAGTCAAGCTTGTTGTTGCATCCATTATCTCCCTACGTCATGATTACGGGAGGCGATCTCTGCTTCCTGTTATCTCGCCTACGGGCTCTTTGGCGTCAATCTGACTGCCACATACAGAAGCGACGCTCATTACTGAACAGCACAGAATGCCAGTCAGTGTCCCAATTGCTCTTGGCAGTACACTGTGCATATCTGTGCTGTTTGCAGCAGGATGCCGGTGGTAAGCGACGAACAGGAGATGTCAACCCAGTTGGAAGAATGTTTTCCAGGCGGTTCGTGGTGACACTCGGCATGTCTACTCTGCCCCGGTTTCAACTGTTCTTATCCATCTATTCGTCAGAAGCAGTCAAACCATCTTACACCCTTCTCGGAGTGTAGACCTTCTGAAACAAGATGCGCCTAATCTCCTTCCCACACTGTTGTGTGGAGCCCACATTGTCGCCACTCGTTACCGTCGTACCACAGCCAATAGACTGCGTGACCTATCAGTACGACGCTCCAATGTAACTCACCTCATGGATCCAGTCCTTCTGAAAGCCCGAAACATGAACAAAAGCTGTAGGTGCGGTTTTCTGGGAATGCTGTTTTCAGACTTCTACCTAAAAATTCCCAGAGACGTTAGACATAGCCAATAATAACATGTAATGTCACGATTCAACATCTGTAGGAGTGGATATCTTCACAATATCGAATAACCAAGAAATTTTATTCATCATATCGCACGGGAATCGGAATATTGGGGTATGAGTTTGGTAGCATTGCGTTATAGTTAACGTGCCAGTGAGAGTATGACATCGTTGGCCGTGAGGCACCATCCGGTGAAGTTCGGCCGCCAAGTGCAAGTCTTATTTCACTCGACGCCACATTTGGCGACATGAGTGCAGGCTATGAGGATGAAAACAATACAACATCCAGTCCACGAGCGGAGAAAATCTCCAACCCCGCCGGGCATCGAAGCCGGGCCCGCTTGAATGGGGGGTAAGCACGTTACCACCCAGCTAAGCAGGTGGACTGCATCATGGTGTTGATACGCCAACTGCCTTGCCTCGATGAATACAGCGGATCTCGTCAAGCTACAGAAGTTAAGAAATATCGGGCGTGCCCAGTACTTGTATGGATAACCGTTTGGGTACATCACGTGGTGTTGTGTGGTTTCCCTTTGCTCTACAGCGAACGGCGTACGAGTGCGCGCAGAAAATGCTCCTGAGCACCAGAATTTACTCCGGTATCCTGAATTATATCCGAAGCCTCTCCCCAATATCACACGAAGAGAGAGCAGCATATGATGCTGTTGATGGCGATCAGTCCTTCGGACTGGGAACCTAACCTAACCACAACGACAACTGAGCAGGGTCGCATTGCACAACTCCACAGACAACCCCAGTGAAAAACTCTTTTCTCGGTTCCTGTCACAACTCGTGAGGTGGTGTTGATGGTGTAGTACTTTAAATCCCTTATCTCTTTAGTTTTTGATTCACTGGACACGCGATGTAGTGAATTTAGAAAACTGTTTTTGTGACGAAAGACAATAAAATCTTTGAAAAGGAAAGGATAATTGTGTTCCATGAACTGAATATATAAAGTCCGCCCCTCGGTAGCTGAGTGGACAGCGCAACAGAATGTCAATCCTAAGGGCTCGGATTCGATTCCCGGTTGGGTCGGAGACTTTCTCCACTCAGGGCCTGGGTGTTGTGTTGTCCTAATCATCATCATCATTTCATCCCCATCAACGCCCAAGTCGACGAAGTGGCGTCAAATCGAAAGACTTGCACCCGGCGACGGTCTACCCGACGGGAGGCCCTACTCACACGACATTTACAAAAAATGGTTCAAATGGCTCTGAGCACTAAGGGACTTAACAGCTGAGGTCACCAGTCCCCTAGAACTTAGAACTACTTAAACCTAGCTAACCTAAAGACAACACACGCATCCATACCCGAGGCAGGATTCGAACCTGCGATCGCGACATTTACATTTATATATATATATATATATATATATATACTGCATGAGTTATTACGATTTACTCCTGTTACCCGTTACGTTGTATTTCTGTACTGCCTGCATCGCCTCGTTGCGCCCTTTACCAGGGAAGATATTTTCCTACCGATCATTGTTACACAGTGTGGGGTACAGTACTGCGTCCGAGTTTGCTGTTGCTACAACAAATTCATTTTGTCTTTCGATCAGCTGAAAGCTCTCTTGCAAAATCAAGACGAAATGATGCTAGGACACTGATCACGATTATCTTTCTTCCACATGATGCAACTGTTGAGTATTGAGACGTTCAAGAGAACATTTTAGTCAACTCAGTTCACATTCTCACCTAGATGAAATAAAATGGCTTAGTTTCAAAATAATTGGCTAAAATGCAATTTCCTATACGTACGCTGACTACAATGACAGAACTCCCTATGGAAACAGATAGACGGAACATAACACCCGTTCATCATTTAGTAGCACTTGGCGGTTGCTGTTTCTTACGAAAAAGACAGTACGGGCTGGGCGAGCTTTGCCCGTGTCAGAGAAGTATTGAAACGAAAATGCTGAGAAACGTCTCTGCGGTGTACTACCAGTTGTCATTATACTATCGAGAAGACACCACAATGATCTGTATATTCAAACTGCGTTAGCAAAAAAATTCGGCTCATAATAAATTTATTTTTGATCTTGAAATCTTAAAATTGGCTGTAAATTCAACAACAGTACAACAGTAAACTTAGAGATATTGAGAGAACAACTACATCTACATGGATACTCTACAAATCACAAGTGCCTGGCAGAAAACTCGTATAGCGCGCAGAAAGAACGAACAACCTATATCATTCCGTACGAGCTCTGATTTCCCTTGTTTTATCGTGGTGATCATTCGTCCTTTAGTAGGTCGGTGCCAACAAAATATTTTCTCATTCGGAGGAGAAAGTTGCTAATAGGAATTTCGTGAGAAGATTCCGTCGCAAAGAAAAACGCCTTTCTTTTAATCATGTCCCGCCCAAATCCTCTATCATTTCAGTGAGGCTCTCTCCACTATTTCGCTATAATACAAAACGTGCTGCCATTCTTTGAACTTTTTCGAAGTACTCCGTCATTACTATCTGGTAAGGCTCCCACACATCGCAGCAATACTGTGAAAGAGATCGGACAAGCGCAGTGTAGGCAGTCTCGTTAGTAGATCTGTTACATTTTCTAAGTGTCCTCCCAATAAAACGCAGTCTTTGGTTAGCCTTCCACACAACATTTTCTGTGTCTTCCTTGCAATTGAAGTTCTTTGTAATTCCTATGTATTTAGTTGCATTTATGGCCTTTAGATTAGACTGATTTATCGTGTAACCGAAATTTAACGAACTCCTTTCAGCACTGATACGGATGACCTCAGACTTTTCGTTATTTAGGGTCAACTTCCAACTTTCGCACCATTCAGATATATTTTCTAAACCGTTTAGCAACGTGTTTTGATCTTATGATGACTTTATTAGTCGATAAACGACAGCGCCATCTGCAAAAAACCTAAGACAGCTGCTCCGATTAGGTCGCAAATCGTTTATGTAGATAAGGGACAGCAAAGGGTCTATAACGCTACCTTGGGGAACGCCAGAAATCACTTTTGTTTTACTCGATGACTTTCGGTTGATTACTGCGAACTGTGACCTCTCTAACAGTAAGTCACAAATCCAGTCATGTAACTGAGACGATGTTCTATAAGCACCCAATTTCACTATGAGACTCTTGTGTGGTACAGTGTCAAAAGCCTTCCGGAAATGCGCAATGGATCTGAAATCCCTTGTCAATAGCACTCAACACTTCATGCGAATAAAGAGCTAATTGTGTTTCACAAGAACGATGCTTTCTAAACGCATGTTGACTTTGTGATAATAGACCGTTTTCTTCAAGGTAATTCATGTGTGTGAAATCTTATGAGACTTAACTGCTAAGGTGATCAATCCCTAAGCCTACACACTACTTAACCTAAATTATCGTAAGGACAAACACAGACTCCCATGCCCGAGGGAGGACTCGAACCTCCGCCGGGATCAGCCGCACAGTCCATGACTGCACCGCCTAAGACCGTTCCGCTAATCCCACGCGGTAATTCATAATGTTCGAACACTGTGTATGTTCCAGAATCCTGCTTTGTATCGACGTTAATGATATGGACCTGTAATTAAGTGTATTACTCCTACTACCTTTCTTGAATTTTGGTCTGACCTGTGCAACTTTCCAGTCTTTGGGTACGGATGCATCATCATACTCTGAAAGGAACTTAATTTGTATACAATCTGGACCAGAAGACTTGCTTTTATTAAGTGATTTAAGCTGCTTCACTACTCCGAGGATTTTTACTGGTACGTATCTCATGTTGGCAGCTGTTCTTCATTCGATTTCTGGAACATTTACTTCGTCTTCTTTTGTGAAGGCATTTCGGAAGGCTGTGTAAAATAGTGAACCAGTTGCAAACAAACGTTTATTTGAAGCTTTGAATTAGGTTTCGACATTTTTAAAATTGTCTTTTGCGGAAGGTATAATGGATCTTATTGCATCACATGTTCATAAATTACACTGAATAAAGAGAAACGACTTCTGTCATATTCATAAGAAGAATGTCTCACATGACAAGAGACATTTGGCTTTATGCAGTGTTCTTTGTCAGCATATAATGTAACTTCTGAAGAAGACAGTTTTAAAATTGTCGACTACTTGGTCAAAACTTCCAAGAAGCCTTTATTGCCAACTGGTTGGCTAATTTTTCAACCTCTCCAAGTATATTTCTAATGTCATGTTTTACCCATTATAGACCATCTTCAGATAGGTTACCTAAGTTTCAGGTTGTTGTGGTGTTTACTGCTAAAAATGCAACAGGTGATATTCATAGAGAAACTAGCAGGAATCACACATATATGAAAATGTTAGTTTGGATGAAAAGAGCGCTCATTGTGACCAGTATCGGGAGCAGAAGAGCGGACTTCCCCCCATGCGTTGCGCAGAATGATTGTGGTGCGCAGCACCGTCCAGTAGCACAATCGCTTCCTCGCCTCAGAGGTATTTTCGTCCACCTATAAGAACTTTCCCTCGCATGCGGGATTCCGGTTCTTGGTCTCGGCAAATTAGGACGCCGCCTCGCGTATATCAACAATCGAGTCGTCCCAAAGCTAAGCAGAAAATAGTTTCCAGTCATGTGGCGGGTGTATTTAAACCAATGTAAGCACATTTATTATCAATTGTTGGCTGGGATCTAGAAAGGTTCCAAGCTTTAGGGGTGGTTGAAACATAATGTACATAAATGGATGTGTTCTGATAGATGCTCTGGTAGTGTTGAAACGGGGGCATAGTACACAGCGCCTTCTAAATTATCGGTCAGTTTGTTGGCTGCCAGTGTTCTACAAAGTTCTTGGGAATGTAATACATAGGTCAGTAGCGACACATCCCTGTACACATATTTGGACGCCAAACTCTCAGTTTGTCTCCAGTAAGGGGATGTTAACAGAATATCCCGGGGAATACGTTACGCCGAGTTACGGAAAGCTTCCAACGGCGCCTAGATGAATGTGTTATGTAGAGGCGGCATCATTTGACAGGAGTCATATTCAAAAAGTAATCCACGCAGTGGACAATGTCTTACGCATTAATGAATGGCATACCTTCAGCTATTAACTGACGTAAGACGTAATAAATAAAGTACAGTTACTGCCTGATAGTGTATTTTTAATGCGCTACTCTGAACGCTGCCGCATCCTGCATAAAAGGGCAGTATATTGCGGAGCGTCATTTATAGTTAGATGATTCATGTGAAATGGTTTGCGACATGTTTATGGCTTCAGGCTGTGTATTAACATACTTTGAACGCGGAATGGTAGTTACACGCATGGCATATTTGGTTTCGGGAATCGTTAGGAAATTCAATATTCCGAAATCCACAGCGTCGAGAGTGTGCAGAGAATATCAGTTACCTCTCACCACGGCCTCACCTATGGACGGAGAGCAGCAACGTTTGCGTACATCTATATCTACCTCTACATCTACACACATACACCGTAAGCCACCGTACGGTGCATGGCGGAGGGTACCATATACCACAACTAGTCGTTTCCCTTCCTGTTCCACTCGCAGATGGAACTAGCTAGAAACGTCTATGCTTCCGTGTGTGCCCTAATTTCTCGTATCTTGTCTTCGTGGGATCTACGTGAAATGTATGTTGGCGGCAGTAGGATCGTCCTGCAGTCAGCTTCAAATGCCGGTTCTATAAACTTTCTCAGTGGTATTCTTCAAAATGAAGGCCTTCTTCTTTCCAGGGATTCCCACTTTAGCTCCCGAAGCATGTCCGTAACACTTTCATGCTGGCCGGACCTATCAAGGAGTTATCCTCTGAACTGTTTTGATGTCTTCTTTCAAACCGATCTGGGGAAGATCCTGAACCCTCGAACAGTATTCAAGAATAGGTCGCACTAGGTTCTTATACGCAGTCTCTTTCACAGATGAAGTTTGTTGTAAATGATACATCTCTTTTTTTCCAACTAACTGCTTAGTACACAGTATCAATACTAGGAATAAGAACAATATACATAAAGATTTAAAATCACTTACTCTTACCCAGAAAGGAGTCCAATATTCACCAACGCATATTTTCAATAAGTTACCAGCAACCATTAAGAGTTTAGTTTCAGACAAGGCACAATTTAAACATAATTTAAAAGAATTTTTGGTGGCCAACTCCTTCTATTCCATCCACGAGTTTCACAACTAGTGCAGTAGACCATTTTAATGAAAATTTATTATACTTTAATTTTTGACAATACTTGGTTGTAACAGCCAAGTAACTACCTACTGTGTGAATGATGGATGTATGGAAAGCAGATGTAAGTCTTAAGTCTGTAAATATTAGAAGTTTAAATTTATTTCACGTACATAATTGGCTGAGGATCATTACAATTAATGAAACTCAAGCTTTTTTTATTACATTTTTATAATGTGTTTACCTGACGTGTTCCACACCCAGGAGGATTCCATCTTTTATGGGTCTATGGAATGAATTATTAATCTAATCTAATCTAATCTAAACACTTTCATAAAATTCACCCAAAAAAACGAAGTCGACCGTTCCCTTCCCTATCACGATCCTATTCTTCGTTCCACTTCATATCGCTTCGCAGCGTTACGCCCTCATATTTAAACGACGTGACTGTGTCAAGCAGGACACTACTAATGCTGTTTACAGGTTTGTTTTACCCACTCATCCGCATTAACTTACATTTTCCTACATCAAGAGCCAGCTGCCAATCAGCACACCAACTAGAAATTTTGTCTACGTCATCTAATGTTTACCTATAGTCACTTACCTTCGGCACCTCTCTGTACACCACAGCATCATCAGCGAACAACCGCAGACTGCTGTCCATTCTGTCTGCCAGATCATTTATGTATATAGACAACAGTAACGGTCTTGTTACACTTCCCTGAGGCACTCCTGATGTTACCCCTGTCTCCGATGAGCACTCGCCGACGAGGACTACAAACTGGGTTCTATCACTTAAGGAGTCTTCGTGCCAGTCACATATCTGGGAACCTATTCCGTATGCGCATACCTTCGATAAGAGCGTGCAATGGGGCACCGTGTCGAATGTTTTTCGGAAATCGAGAAATATGGAATTAGCCTGTTGCCCTTCATCCACAGTTCGAAGTATATCATGTGAGAAAAGAGCAAACCGAGTTTCTGCAACAAACCGATTTCAAGGATATTGGTCTGTAATTGTACGTATAGTTGTCAGCGCTAACAGACAAGCAATACTGTGTGAAATAACTGCTGAAATCAATGCGGGACGTGGGATGAAATTGTCCGTTAGGATAGTTCGGCGAAATTTGGCGTTAATGAGCCATGCCAGCAGACGACCGATGCGAGTGGGTTTGCTAACAGCGCGACATCGCCTGCAGCCTCTCCGTTAGACTCTTGACCATATCGGTTGGACCCTAGACGACTGGAAAACTGTGGCATGGTCAAAAGATACGCGATATCGTTGGATAAAAGCTGATGGTCAGATTCGAGTGTGGTGCAGAAGCACGAAGGCACTGTGCAAGCTGGTGGCGGCTCCATAATGATGTGGGCTGTGTTTAAATGAAATGTACTGGGTTCCATAGATGTTACACTACTTGGATACCAATTTCAGCAATTCATGGACGACATATTTCTAAATAATAGTGAAATTTTTTTGGATGATAATGCACCATCTCACCGGGATAAAATTGTTCGCGACTGGTTTGAAGAACGTTTTGGACAGTTTGACAGAAACGTTTGGCCACCCAGATCGCCCGACATGAAATCCATCGAACATTTATGGGACAAAGTCGAGAGGGCAATTCGTGTACAAAATTCTGCACTGGCAACACCTTCACAATTATGGACGGCTATAGAGGCAGCACGGTTCGACAAATCTGTAGGGCACTTCCAAAGACTTGTTGTGTCCATGCCACGTCGAGTTGCTGCACTACGCCGAGAAAAGCGATGTTATTGGGTATCTGATGACTTTTATCAGCCCAGTGTATTCATGATCCATCATACAAATATATAATTACTTCACAACCGATTTCCTGGTCGATAAGCCCCGCCATCCATGTACACGTACTCCATCACGGGACACATGGTTTAAAATACTGACTAATTCACAAGAAAAGTTCAGCGAACATTATATAGAAAAATTACTTACACTCGAATGACACTTTCTTCGGCGTTGTACAAAACGTTCTGCACTATCTATCAGGTTTTATTTTCAATAAGCTTCAAGCAGCGGTGAAAAAACTCAGTGACTTAACGCTGTATGTGGCGCTATGGCACACAAGCAGTGACTTTAGATCAAATATTTAACTGTTACTGACGTGCCCTATTGACAACAGGTCCCTAAAATGTTACCTGTAACTTGAAGCGTGAATATCGTATTTGTCACAGTGTTTCAGGTAAGGGGCATCCAGACAGCTTGTCGCTCTTTAAAGGGACCAGGCAAGCCGGAGGTATTTGAGCAAGGATTGAGTCAGTGTATTGTTAACAGAATTCTGATGGAAAAATTTGTAAACAAAGATTTAAGGTATTAACAAAACAGACAAAAAAAACGGAGCGTATGCTAATAAATATCGCGTTACAGAGAAAAGTTGTCAGCTACTGATATGAAGTGCTGTACAGAAAAAGAATGTGCTGCAAGGAAACCTTTCAACTTCGATTTCAGTCCTCAGAACTGAAAGATGGCTATTACTATCCTGGCAGGGTGAATTAAATGACAGATGTCTACTATGAGGGGAATTACTGAATGTCCTCTTAGAATGAGTTACACAGAAGATATCTACTATTAACGAATATGTGAGGATGTGCTAAACATTCTGTTGCTGTTACATTTTATTAATGAGTCAGTAAGAGGGTCGCCGTATACCTGAGCATCAATGATTTATACAAAAGAAAGGTATATACTGTGTGTCCTGTACACTGACCTAAAGGTATCTGCTATTTAAAAGAAGATTTGCGCCTTGAAACTGTCATAGGAAACAATGTGCCTCACAAGAAGTATGACTGATGGCCTTCGTTAATTTACACTGAAGCACGAAAGAAACTGGTATACAAAAACATAGATATGTAAACAGGCAAACAGATTTCATTGCTGGGCTACCAACTAGCGTCAGGGTGCGAACTATTCAACGCCTATATAAGATAAATGTCTGACGCATTAGTTAGATCGGTTACTGCTGCAACAATAGCTGGCTATCAATATTTAAGTGAGTCTGAATGTGTTGTTATAGGCGGTGCACGACCGATGGGATACAGCATCTCCGATATAATGATGAAGTAGGTATTGTCCCGTACGAGTTAATGAGTGTACCGTGAATATCAGGAATCAGGTAAAACATCAAATCACCGACACAAGGTTCTGCTAGAACGGGACCAACGACAACTGAAGAGAATCGTTCAGTGTGACAGAAGTGCAACCCTTTCGCAATTTGCTGCAAATTGTAGTGCTGGGATATCATAAGTGTCAACGTGCGAACCATTCGGAGCTGCAGGCCATCCTCGTGTATCCTTGACGACTGCACGACTCAAAGCTTTTCGCCTCGCCTGGACCCGTCAACACCGACATTCTACTGTTCATGACTGGAAACATGCTGCCTGATCGGACGAGTCTCGTTTCAAATTGTAACGAGCGGATGGACATGTACGGGTATGGAGACGATCTCACGAATCCATGGACCGTGCATGTCAGCATGGCACTGTTCAAGCTGGCGGATGCTATGTAATGGTGTGGAGCGTGTGCAGTTGGAGTGATTTGGGATCCCTGATACGCCCAGATACGACTCTCACAGGTGACACGTACGAAGACATCCTGTTTGGCCACCTGCATCCATTCATGTCCATTGTGCATTCAGAGGGCTTGGGCAATTCCAGCAGGACAAAGCGACAGACACCCCACACGTCCAGAATCGCTACAGAGGGGCTCCAGGAACACACTTCTGAGTTTAAACACTTCCATTGGTCACCAGATGCCCCAGACTTGAACGTTATTGAGCATATCTGGAGTGCCTTACAACTTGCTGCTCAGAAGAGATCTCCGCCCGCTCGTACTCTGACAGTTTTATCGACAGTCCTGCGAGATTCATTGTGTCAGTTCCCTCCAGCACTACTCCTGACATTTGTCGAGTTCATGCCACGTCTTGTTGCGGCACCTCTGCGTGTTCGGACAGGTGTATCAGTTTCTTTGGCTCTTCAGTTTATATCTGAGACTTGTCCAAAATGTTATTTTCTCCCCCTACCATCTAGCTGTATAAATAAAGAAGTCCATTATTTTTTGATTGTAAATCATACAAATCTATGATTTTATTGCATTCTTCATGAAATTTTGCATACATTATCTTCAAGAGAAGACGAAGATCGCTGTCTAAATAAGATTTCGTGCTCACATTTCTGCACGATACTCTAATTCACATTTTAGGTTATAATGTTTGTTAATATATATTCCCGAAAAGAAAATGGCTATCGAACTAAGTAGAGGTTGGTAAAGAGACTGTAATTCCTATTCCAAAAATAAAAAAATTGCAGCGACAATATCCATTTTCGAGATAGTATCATTAGACGTCAATGGATTTTAGGTAAATTATTCTGCATCACAGATAAATTAATTTATGATTGAAAAAGGAACAGAAAGTATGATGTAATTGTTGTAATTGAACTTTTGGTTTGAAGTGGTGTATATTTGCAAAAGTCAGAACTGGAAATCTATAACCAGATTTTTGTAAATGCAGCAAATGAAGACGTTTTCTTTCGTCACTTTCCGTTGACATCAGGCCCTTCGATTTAATGCGATGGCAGTTTCCCATGCGGTTTGTAGCCACTATGAGTATCAGCAAGGCATAGGGCCAAACACTTTACGTGGTAGGTATTAAACATCCGAGGAATCTCCGGACACTGCAGCTAGTTCCGAATATTTTTCAGAAGCCTCTTATCTCGTCCCAGGATCTTGGTTAACAACATTGGCGTCAGTACGTATGCCAGAGGCGTAACTTCCTACTTAGTCGCCAGGCTGTCATCTTTCTAATGACACAAGTATGTGGTCTGGGGCGTACACGGTCATCAATTTATGACTTGTCTCCTCGGGCAGAAGCCATTGTGTCTGCAAGAGGCGTGTCGCCAGAGTTAGTGAAATGTGATCCCCAGCGCGTTTCTCTGAGAACGGATCAGGCGCGTAAAGTTACCTCCCTGGACAGCGGCTCCTCTTAACGCTTTACACAATGGTTCGTCATTGTTGAATTATGCAGAAGGAGGGTCATCTTGAAGCAAAAGGGTGCGACTTGCATGTGAAACTTGACCAGCCTCACATTACCTGATACGTCCAAAAAAACTATTATTTCAATAAGATCTGACTATCTTGGCCTTGAACTGTTAACAGAAATATCATATTGTCTCTCTAGGTCCTTTTAAAAGGAGACCATTACGAGGTTAACTAAAACTGTTTTTGCACTGTTCAAGACGGAAATTACTGGTGGAAACTTATCTTAACTGTCGTTTAATTACACCAGCAGCATGTCTCGCACAAAATTCAAGCAGTAAGACACACACACTCATCTTCCCATTTATGTACTAGGGCATGCATTAAAATTCTGGAATCCTGCGTTGATAATGGCTAGTTACTAGCTGAAATCAAGATCTGCATTACTAGCGCCTGAAAGGACAGGACCACTGACTACTGTTCTCCATCATTTTGACAACTTCCCATGCTCGTTTTATTAATCTACCTCTTTATCGTTTGTTGTCAGACAGGATTTTCATATTGGTTGGATTAAGAAGGATGTAAGGAGAACAGATCCAGATCATCATTTATCAAACATGCAAACCTAAAGAAAACAATGACACACTTCTTTCTGAAAGTTTGGTTCCTTTCGCAAACACTTAGCAAGTGACAAGAGATGATGACCGGTTTAAAAGAGCAGAAAGATTTTAGAGGGATCTGGCAGATTTCTCAGGAGTTATCTCTCAGTTTTTCACTGTTCTGATGGAAGCCCACGGCAAATAATACCTGTTCAATAGTGCACACCTTTCCGTACAATATCTAAAGAAGTGAAATCCAAGGCATCTGAACAGTGACCTACACAATGTTGATGAACTGACATTGGAGGTTAGCTCTGTCGTCCATTTCTCGGCTAAGAATGTTTTAATTAAGTGAACGGTGTTGCCCATAAATACACGACCTGATCAATATTGTCTGGACAGAAATTAGTGGACATTAATGTTGGTCATGCCAATCCTTCTCCTTTATAAGTACTTGAACTCTGCTGTGGATGCTTTCAATGGGATGTCTCAACGTCTGTCGTCTTGAGCGAAGTCGGCGTTCTGACTCACCCTTAAGCTGTTCCATTAGGTTCGGACTCTGAGCAGGTCAGTCCATTTCAGGATTGTTCTTGTCCACAAACCGTTTCCTCTCAGATGCTGCTTTATGACAGAATGCATTGCCATGCTTATACAATCTCCACTACTGACTGTTCCTGTACTGCACGCAGCACACAGTGCTGTAAAATGTGTTCGTTCCCTTTCGTATTTAGCATCTTCTTAAACGCAATAGGGGCGGCCACACTCTAAGCACGAAAACCACGCCTGAACCCAAACAGCACCTCCTGTGGACGTCACTGTTGCCCCTAGACATGATGGCAGGTAACGTTCTCCAGGCATCTGCCAAAGCCAAACCCTACCATCTCATTGCGAAAGATTATACCGTGATTCATCAGTGCAGGTCGCCCTTTTTCATTCATGCACTGTCCATTGCTGGCGCTCTTTACACCTCAAGCGTCTGGCGAGGAGCAGCTCGACTATTGCAGTCCATTCTTTTTAACTCCTTATGAACAGTCACTGTGCTAGCTGGACTGTTACTAGCACTTTGAACCCAACGAGTGGTTTCTTTTTGACGTCATGCAATTTTCTTTAATAGGACACTGTCTGTGCTCCACGGTACCTGTTCTTTAATACATGAGGACAGCCTGTCTTGACTTAGCTGTGGCTGTTACCTTACGTTCCTACTTCGCAATCACATCATGAACAGTAGCCTTGAATGATTTTAGAAGCGTTGACTGTCCCTACTGGATTTATCAGGTGTACCTGCTGGATTTATCAGGTGTGAAATGAGCGTTTTTTGTGAAAATGAAACACTAATTTTGAATTGAAAAGTAAAAACATTTTATTCAAAGTACTGACCATTGCTCTCTATTCATTTTGACCACCTTTCTGGCAATTTGTGGACACCACGCCAATAGAAATGTTCGTCTTTTGAAGCAAACCAATCAGACACCCAATTTTCGACTTCCGGTTGTTCCTCAGCCAATGCGTGTCCCATTGGTGAAAACAAACGGTAGTCGGAAGGGGCCAAGTCTGGTGAATACGGTGGGTGTGGTAGCAGCTCCCAGCCAAGTGTTTTGATTGTATCCTGAACCAATTTTGCTTTGTATGCAGGTGCATTGTCGTGTAAAAAAATTACTTTGCCATATCTTCTGGCCCATTAGGATCTTTTTTCGATTAATGCACAGTTCAAATTGATCATTTGTTGTCTGTAGCGATTAGCATTCACAGTTTCACCGGGTTTTAGAAGCTCATGATACACCACCTCTTTCTGATCCCACCAAACACAGAGCATTGTCTTCTTGCCGAATCGGTCTGGTTTCGCAGTCGATGTAGATGGTGGTTCCGGATTAACCCATGATTTTTCCCGTTTAGGATTCTTAAAATAAATCCATTTTTCATCACCAGTAACAATTCGTTGCAAAACTGATTTTCTTTCACGTCTTTGAAGCAAAATTTGACAAATGGTTTTTCGGTTTTCCATCTGTCTTTCATTCAATTCATGTGGCACCCATTTTCCACACTTTTGGATCTTTCCCATAGCTTTCAAACGGTCAAAAATTGTCTGTTGTGGAACATTTAGCATTGCTGCCATTCACGTCTGACTCAAAGTATCATCTTCATCCAATATTGCTTGCAATTCGGCGTCTTCGGCGTCTTGGTGGTCTTCCACGTTCTTCATTTCTTACATCAAAATCATTATTTGTGAAATGTTGAAACTCTCTTTTGCAAGTTGCTTCTGATAGAGCACGATCACCAAATGCCTCGACAAGCATTAGATGCGACTCTGCAGCACTTTTTTTAAAATGAAAACAAAGAATTAATGCTTTCCGCAAATAATCACTTTCTGGTACAAAATTCGACATTGTTAACACGATGAAAATGTATGATATTGTTTGTTCCATGACTTGATGTATAGTAAATATATTTGTCAGATGTCATACCATCCAAAAAAAAATTAAGGTTCGTTCACAACAAATGTTCCCTATCGACACATTTGTATCTTAACGCTCATTTCATACCGGTACACTTGGTATTACTCAGTTAAAATACAGAAACTAGTGCATGTTCGAAATCACTCAGCTCACATGATCCACCCTTTTTTTCTTACTTTTTCACTAATGATGAAAACTGTTCTCCCCGCCTCCTTTTATACTGGCAGGTCCATTTCCTGTACCATTTAGTGGTCGATTCCGAATTGCGTAGTAGTGTCCAGATCCTTCTCATAAGAGAGTCTATCACACCACACGACGTAATAAAATGAGCAATCCAAACAAGACCTCGCGTTTCAGCGTCAGAGACAGTGAAGGTCCGTACTACATACAAATGACGGAGGAAACTAAAAAGTTCGAAGATGGGCAGTTCGTTTTGTATTAGCAAGAATTGTGGACGAGAATGTCACGGATATAATAAGACAGTGGGGATGGCAGTTATTAAAACAAGGGCATTTTTTACTGTGTTGGGCTCTTTCCACCATATTAAAACCACAATCGTGGTAAAATAAGGAAATCCAGAGCTCACAGGGAACGATTCAAGTTTCTAATTTCCCACGTAATATTCGAGAGTGTAACGGCAGAGAAATTCTGTGAAACCTCTGCCAAAGAATTAACTGCGTATTGCAGAGTAATCATGTAGATAAAGATGTGTTTGTCAAGTACCCTCTAAGGTAACGATGACAATGCTAGGTTACATAATTTCGTTACACGAACGGAAATTTCTACTTAAATCCCAAAATGGTTCAAATGGCTCTGAGCACTATGGGACTTAACTTGTAAGGTCATCAGTCCCCTAGAACTTAGAACTATTTAAACCTAACTAACCTAAGGACATCACACACTCCCATACCCGAGGCAGGATTCGAACCTGCGACCGTAGCGGTCACGCGGTTCCAGACCGTAGCGCCTAGAACAGTACGGCCACCCCGGCCGGCACTTAAATCCCACTATAGAGTGAATTTATTCCTTCATCCGAGGAAATCTCTTGCGCAGTATGTTAAATATTACTGGCCGATTTGTAAGACGCTAAAGTCGCTCCGATAAGAAATCCTGGTCCCAGTGCGTGGCTCTCGTCGCAGAAAGTGTGATGAACGACTCGTTTATAGCGCCTCCCGAGACATTGGCCCTTCCGCGCTGATGGCCGCGCCAGGGATGTAGAAAGCACATTATCCCCGCGCTCCGGGCGAAAAGCACTATCTCCCCGCAGGCGTAATAGCCGCTATAAGGGGCGTGCAGCCGACACACGTATAAGAAGAGGCGGCGATGCGATGCGTATCGCGCTTGTGTCGGTGTGATGGACGAGCGCCGCGCACGCGCAGACAGCGGCGTATTACCGGCGGCCTACCCACTCAGGACCACAAGCGGACGACCCCTCGTGAACTGCTTTGTACTGTACAATAACGCTTTCATGTTTGTAGCTGCGGTTCTTTGCCCAAACGAAGAACACAACGAAATCTAGCGAACACTCTGGACAGTATTGCTTACGAAGATTTCCATAAATTATGCACAAGAAAGAATGATCAAGAAATAATAGCCAAAAATTTTATGTGGCAATTATGATAAAAGGAGATTTACTGAAAACTGATACGTAGATTCAAGATAAGAAATTTATATGTTGATTTATAGTATGATTGTAACGCTTAAAATTGAGGGTGCTACTGTGCAGCTTCCAAATATGTACGAAATTCATATTTAAGTTCCACTAATAGCAGTAACCAAATAAAACTTTTTACACTAACACTTTCAATCAAACAATTAACATTCGGTAACATTATTTACACAAGCCCGTAAGAATCATTCCTGCATCAATGGTACTGTCGTCACGCATAACGTACATTAATGGAATTAAATAACTTTATGTCCACTGCCTGTATCCGGATTTCATGTTGCTGTCTGGATTACACTCTACAAGTGGGTTAATTACTTAATGCTGATCGGCTGATCGAATCTAGCACTGAACCGAGGTTTAGTTCATCTGCAGTTCTTGATGATACGTAAATTACCAGCTTTGGGGAACCATTAGCTCAAAAAGCAGTAAGCTTCGAATAATTAAAGAAGTTCACCACGTATGCTTGCACAGTACTTTTGTTTAAAGAAAACGATTTATGTCAACACAAATGATCTTTGCTGCTTAATCTTGATCCTAAACGAAACAAAAATAATTTCTTATTTACACTCTAAGTCAAAAACCGTATAGACGCACCCTGAAGGAATTACCCGAACAGTATGGAATTCGGTAGATGTGATTTACATGCACGGAAAAAACAATGTATTACAATTTCCTAAAAATTGGATGATTTATTCAAGAGGGGAGTTTCTCAAACTGAGCAAGTCAATAACGCGTTTGTCACCCTCTGTCCTTCATGCAAGCAGTAATTTTTTTCTACTACAATTAGATTGTATCTAAAAGATGAATGAGTAGAGTAACAGGAACATTAGTCTTGTAACTAGATACTGCAAAACTCGACATTGTATTCTCAATAGTACCAACAGGATTCTTGAATTTATTTTCAGCAGTACATCTCAATATAATTAGTAAAGATTCCATGCAAATCACATTAAAGTTGATATCTTTTGTCTTCAGCCAGCAAGTTATAATGTGTACTGCCACAGCGGTAAGTCGACGATATACTACGGCCCGTTTCGTTGCTCTTCATGATAACTCATCCAGCGCTTAAATTAGAGGAACATAATGTCCTCTCCAACACATCGAAACTTCCTTCTGCTTGTCTTCCTACTTGTCAAATCTTAGCTTGGTCTGTAAGGTTGTCGGATCTCTCCCCAACTGATAACGTTTGGAGCGTAATCGGCAGTGCCCTCCAACAAGCTCCTGAGTTAGACGATCTAATGCACCAGAATTTGGCCGATATCCGCAACTCTCTGTCAGTTCATGCCAACCCGAATAACTGCTTCCAAAAGGACCAAAGGTGGACCAACGCGTTATTGAGTTGCTCAGTTTGTGAAGCTCTTTGTCCTGAATAAATCAAGTAATTCTTTGGAAATGGTAATCATTTGTCTGTCTCTACCAGTACAGAACATCTTATTATCGTCCCATTCTGATAAATCTTTCGTGTTGCGTCATTTTTTCTATCTTAGGGCGTATATTGATTCTCTCCATAAATACACTTGGGCGTCATAAATACACTTGGGAAACTGGATGGAGGTCATGTTGTAGTGCATGCATCATAAACTGTTACTTTCCTCTTGATACGTTAAGGAATGGGACATCATGCCACTGGTCCTGTACAGTGGAACGGCGAAACTAAAACAGCGCCGTAAAACATTTTACCGTATCAGATCCCCGACCTGCACATAAAGATAAAAATACCTCGAGGTACCTTCCTAACTTCTGCCACAATCTCACGTGGGATCTAAGTTTATTGCGGACGCAGTTAAGTTGCGCAGTCGACTTCCCGCAGCACGCTGTTGATCTCGTGACTACAGGACAACTTTCGTCTCACTTCTACAGCAACTACTTGACAATGTGCCAAGTCTTTTACTATGATCATTTGCTGTATTAGCTTAATGTCATTGCGTCATGAGAGTGTGTTCTGCTAGTAAGCCTGTCAATGCTTTGCAATTGTTATGTATGTGTGGGATTTGGATATACGTCCTATTCTCCTGTCCCCCTCTCTGTCCACCTTTTCTCACCGCCTCTCTCTGTCCACCTCTTCCTCCACCTTTCATGTTTATATTCCTCCTTCCCCGCCTCTTTATGCATCACCTATAAAATACATCTCCTACTTCCACTCCCTCGTCCTCATCTTCCACTCTCTGTTTGTCCACCATATCCTGCCACCTCCATCTATCTTCATCTCCTCCTCCCTTCTCTTTGTCCGTTTCCTCCAACCATTCCCTCTGACTAAATCTTCTTCCTCCCTCCCTCAACATATCCCTCTCCCTTCCTCTTCTTCGATCTCTGCCTCCACCTCTTCCTTTTCCACCTGCCCACTAGCCCTTCTACACCTTCCATCGCCACTGTCCGTTCCCTCCTTTCTCCATTTCATCCTGCTGCCAACCATGCTCATTCACACTGGTAGCCCCTTCAGTACAGTTCAATAAAGTGGCCTGATATTACTCCCACATGACACATGTTGTGCAGAGTAGATGGCACATCACAGGCTTGAAAATCATTTATTTGACACTGATTTACAGGCCTCAGCGATACACATGGCCGTACCGTAGGTGCAACCAGAAAGGAGGGTTATCTGTTGAGAGGCAAGACAAACGTGTGGTTCCAGAAGAGAGGCAGCAGCCTTTTCAATAGTTTCAGGGGCAACAGTCTGGATGATTGACTGATCTGGCCTTGTAACACTAACCAAAACGGCCTTGCTGTGCTGGTACTGCTAATGGCTGAAAGCAAGGAGAAACTACAGCTGTAATTTTTCCCGAGGGCATGCAGCTTTACTGTAATACTCTCTTTCAAATTCTAAAGGTGCCAGGGGTAAAATACAGGGAGCGGATGGCTATTAACAATTTGTACAGAAACCAGATGGCAGTTATAAGAGTCGAGGGGCATGAAAGGGAAGAAAAGTTTGGGAAGGAAGTGAGACAGGGTTGTAGCCTCTCCCCGATGTTATTCAATCTGTATATTGAGCAAGCAGTAAAGGAAACAAAAGAAAAATTCGGAGGTTATTAAAATCCATGGAGAAGAAATAAAACTTTGAGGTTCGCCAATGACATTGTAATTCTGTCAGAGACAGCAAAGGACTTGGAAGAGCAATTGAACGGAATGGACAGTGTCTTGAAAGGAGGATATAAGATGAACATCAACGAAAGCAAAACGAGGATAATGGAACTTTGTCGAATTAATTCGGGCGATGCTGAGGGAATTGGATTAGGAAATGAGACCCTTAAACTAGTAAAGGAGTTTTGCTATTTGGGGAGCAAAATAACTGATGATGGTCGAAGTAGAGAGGATATAAAATGTAGACTGGCAATGGCAAGGAAAGCATTTCTGAAGAAGAGAAGTTTGTTAACATCGAGTATAGATTTAAGTGGCAGGAACTCTTTTCTGATGGTATTTGTATGGAGTGTAGCCATGTATGGATGTAAAACATGGACGATATATAAAACTTCCTGGCAGAATAAAACTGTGTGCCCAACCGAGACTCGAACTCGGGACCTTTGCCTTTCGCGGGCAAGTGCTCTACCAACTGAGCTACCGAAGCACGACTCACGTCCGGTACTCACAGCTTTACTTCTGCCAGTAACTCGTCTCCTACCATCCAAACTTTACAGAAGCTCTCCTGCGAACCTTGCAGAACTAGCACTCCTGAAAGAAAGGATATTGCGGAGACATGGCTTAGCCACAGCCTGGGGGATGTTTCCAGAATGAGATTTTCACTCTGCAGCGGAGTGTGCGCTGATATGAAACTTCCTGGCAGATTAAAACTGTGTGCCCGACCGAGACTCGAACTCGGGAACTTTGTCTTTCGCGGGAAGTGCTCTACCAACTGAGCTACCGAAGCACGACTCACGTCCGGTACTCACAGCTTTGCTTCTGCCAGTACCTCGTCTCCTACCTTCCAAACTTTACAGAAGCTCTCCTGCGAACCTTGCAGAACTAGCACTCCTGAAAGAAAGGATATTGCGGAGACATGGCTTAGCCACAGCCTGGGGGATGTTTCCAGAATGAGATTTTCACTCTGCAGCGGAGTGTGCGCTGATTTGAAACTTCCTGGCAGATTAAAACTGTGTGCCCGCGAAAGGCAAAGGTCCCGAGTTCGAGTCTCGGTCGGGCACACAGTTTTAATCTGCCAGGAAGTTTGATATCAGCGCACACTCCGCTGCAGAGTGAAAATCTCATTCTGGAAACATCCCCCAGGCTGTGGCTAAGCCATGTCTCCGCAATATCCTTTCTTTCAGGAGTGCTAGTTCTGCAAGGTTCGCAGGAGAGCTTCTGTAAAGTTTGGAAGGTAGGAGACGAGGTACTGGCAGAAGTAAAGCTGTGAGTACCGGACGTGAGTCGTGCTTCGGTAGCTCAGTTGGTAGAGCACTTGCCCGCGAAAGGCAAAGTTCCCGAGTTCGAGTCTCGGTCGGGCACACAGTTTTAATCTGCCAGGAAGTTTCATATCAGCGCACACTCCGCTGCAGAGTGAAAATCTCATTCTGGAAACATCCCCCAGGCTGTGGCTAAGCCATGTCTCCGCAATATCCTTTCTTTCAGGAGTGCTAGTTCTGCAAGGTTCGCAGTAGAGCTTCTGTAAAGTTTGGAAGGTAGGAGACGAGGTACTGGCAGAAGTAAAGCTGTGAGTACCGGACGTGAGTCGTGCTTCGGTAGCTCAGTTGGTAGAGCACTTGCCCGCGAAAGGCAAAGGTCCCGAGTTCGAGTCTCGGTCGGGCACACAGTTTTAATCTGCCAGGAAGTTTCATATCAGCACACACTCCGCTGCAGAGTGAAAATCTCATTCTGGAAACATCCCCCAGGCTGTGGCTAAGCCATGTCTCCGCAATATCCTTTCTTTCAGGAGTGCTAGTTCTGCAAGGTTCGCAGGAGAGCTTCTGTAAAGTTTGGAAGGTAGGAGACGAGGTACTGGCAGAAGTAAAGCTGTGAGTACCGGACGTGAGTCGTGCTTCTTTAGCTCAATTGGTAGAGCACATGCCCGCGAAAGGCAAAGGTCCCGAGTTCGAGTCTCGGTCGGGCACACAGTTTTAATCTGCCAGGAAGTTTGATATCAGCGCACACTCCGCTGCAGAGTGAAAATCTCATTCTGGAAACATCCCCCAGGCTGTGGCTAAGCCATGTCTCCGCAATATCCTTTCTTTCAGGAGTGCTAGTTCTGCAAGGTTCGCAGGAGAGCTTCTGTAAAGTTTGGAAGGTAGGAGACGAGGTACTGGCAGAAGTAAAGCTGTGAGTACCGGACGTGAGTCGTGCTTCGGTAGCTCAGTTGGTAGAGCACTTGCCCGCGAAAGGCAAAGTTCCCGAGTTCGAGTCTCGGTCGGGCACACAGTTTTAATCTGCCAGGAAGTTTCATATCAGCGCACACTCCGCTGCAGAGTGAAAATCTCATTCTGGAAACATCCCCCAGGCTGTGGCTAAGCCATGTCTCCGCAATATCCTTTCTTTCAGGAGTGCTAGTTCTGCAAGGTTCGCAGTAGAGCTTCTGTAAAGTTTGGAAGGTAGGAGACGAGGTACTGGCAGAAGTAAAGCTGTGAGTACCGGACGTGAGTCGTGCTTCGGTAGCTCAGTTGGTAGAGCACTTGCCCGCGAAAGACAAAGGTCCCGAGTTCGAGTCTCGGTCGGGCACACAGTTTTAATCTGCCAGGAAGTTTCATATCAGCACACACTCCGCTGCAGAGTGAAAATCTCATTCTGGAAACATCCCCCAGGCTGTGGCTAAGCCATGTCTCCGCAATATCCTTTCTTTCAGGAGTGCTAGTTCTGCAAGGTTCGCAGGAGAGCTTCTGTAAAGTTTGGAAGGTAGGAGACGAGGTACTGGCAGAAGTAAAGCTGTGAGTACCGGACGTGAGTCGTGCTTCTTTAGCTCAATTGGTAGAGCACATGCCCGCGAAAGGCAAAGGTCCCGAGTTCGAGTCTCGGTCGGGCACACAGTTTTAATCAGCCAGGAAGTTTCATATCAGCGCACACTCCGCTGCAGAGTGAAAATCTCATTCTGGAAACATCCCCCAGGCTGTGGCTAAGCCATGTCTCCGCAATATCCTTTCTTTCAGGAGTGCTAGTTCTGCAAGGTTCGCAGGAGAGCTTCTGTAAAGTTTGGAAGGTAGGAGACGAGGTACTGGCAGAAGTAAAGCTGTGAGTACCGGACGTGAGTCGTGCTTCGGTAGCTCAGTTGGTAGAGCACTTGCCCGCGAAAGGCAAAGGTCCCGAGTTCGAGTCTCGGTCGGGCACACAGTTTTAATCTGCCAGGAAGTTTCATATCAGCACACACTCCGCTGCAGAGTGAAAATCTCATTCTGGAAACATCCCCCAGGCTGTGGCTAAGCCATGTCTTCGCAATATCCTTTCATTCAGGAGTGCTAGTTCTGCAAGTTTCGCAGGAGAGCTTCTGTAAAGTTTGGAAGGTAGGAGACGAGGTACTGGCAGAAGTAAAGCTGTGAGTACCGGACGTGAGTCGTGCTTCGGTAGCTCAGTTGGTAGAGCACTTGCCCGCGAAAGGCAAAGGTCCCGAGTTCGAGTCTCGGTCGGGCACACAGTTTTAATCTGCCAGGAAGTTTCATATCAGCGCACACTCCGCTGCAGAGTGAAAATCTCATTATGGACGATATATAGTTTGGACAAGAAGAGAATAGAAGCTTTCGAAATTTGGTGCTACAGAAGAATGCTGAAGATTAAATGGGTCGATCACATAACAAATGAGGAGGTATTGAATAGAATTGGGGAGAAGAGGAGTTTGTGGCACAACTTGACAAGCAGAAGGGGCCGGTTGGTAGGACAAGTTCTGAGGCATCAAGGGATCACAAATTTAGCATTGGAGGGCAGTGTGGAGGGTACAAATCGTAGAAGGCGACCAAAAGATGAATATACCAAGCAGATTCAGAAGGATGTAGGTAGCAGTAGGTACTGGGAGAAGAAGAAGCTTGCATAGGATACGGTTGCGTGGAGAGCTGCATCAAACCAGTCTCAGGACCGAAGACCACAACAACAACATGCATAGCAGGTCGATAAAGCAAGTTGAATTACTACTGCACAACACACGTGTCATGCGGGGTAGACTAAATGCCGTAGCCGAGTACCGTTTCTTGCCCCTGAAGTGCAGATAACCCTACAAAAAAGTTTGGTTTGAATAGCTAATACTGTCCTTACATAACATGCATGTCGTGGAAGGCATTCTATAAGGAAGGGGCTGGAGAAACACATTTTTGTGTGCATCTGGAGCTAGGAGGTTATGAATATCAATGTAGCGATTTTGATGGGGTTTTGCACTATCAGATAGAATGTTCCACAAGGATTCACTCAGTTGAACAGAACAGTGAATGATACATGCGGCGTGTAACTATTAAGTATCGCCATACTGTCAAGACGTATACCTCATAGATGGTCAACAAATATTACATTGTCATGGGTTCCAAGGAACAGTGTATAAAAGCTTACTGTGCAGTACATTACCTTGTGAGGCAGGGCACTGAGGCTGACCTGAAAGGAATTTATATGGTGGATTAATAACTGATGATTGCACTTTGGATATTGTGATACAGAAACAGTTAAAATATGCTAATACACAACAATGTTCTTACACTTCGCAGGCAGATGGTGCAAAAGACTTATCTCCCTGCAGTTAACTGGCGTCTGTTGAGGCAGGAAGGGCACCTAGCGGCAAAGTTACGCAAAATAAATCTGTCTAATCATTAACACCGTGACCGTGTACGGTGAGTTTAATACTGCGGAAGAAAGTGATGTCCGATGGTAAAGATTCACTTGTTTTAACTCATGTTTTACAATTTCTTATGACACATTATTAATGGGAAACTCATATGAATATAACATAAGAAGAAGTTTCATCCGATATGATGGTATGTTTTCTGTTTTCAATGACTAATGTACTCATAGTATGATGAGCAGACGCAGCTGGTCCACCATAGTAGGGGCAGGAGCTATGTATGATTCTGTCCCACAGCACCTGGCGAAATGTATATCCTGCAGCGATTTAAAACTGTCTCAGATAATAAGTGGGGCGTTAGGAGATGACAATGCATACAATAAATGATTTCGAAAGACAGTATTTTCAAAAATCAAATATTAAATAAGCTACCCCTCAAATTAGCGAATAGTCAGTTTGAATCCCAAAGCGTTGTGTCGGTCTGCTACCACGTGGTCTTGTGATATTACACCGATGACGTGCGTTATGACAGTGAGGTAATGTGTGGGTGCAGTAAGAGGTGTGTATAGCCAAGAATATTACTGTTTGGATGTCGCCCATCGTTTGTGACTACTACTTGTAAATCTCCGTGTTAAGTATTGTCAGTCTGCTTTATAGAAATAAAAGTACTAATGTTATTTGCTTGAATGTTGTATAACATTACAAGAATGCAGAATCTCTTAGGCAAGACCCAATACAAAGTAAACACCAGTAAGGAGTATTTGAACTCAGTTTCCTCACCGACAGGCTTTTCTCGCAGTGGTGCATCAGCAGCAAGTATAGACCGGCCCAACCAACACAGAAAGTCTACTGTAGATGACTGTAGGCGTTCAGTCCGGTCCGACGACTTGCGGATCTTGTCTTCCTGGCGTTCTCAGACGGTCCGATAAGGCATTTAAACCGCGTTATGTGGATGGTGTAGTTTAGGCCAGAGGTGGTATTGTGCTGTTTCGTGGGTTCTGGATGTATCATGATTTAGGCTCACTCTTTTACGTAAGCTGAACATGAACCAAGGCGTTTATGTCAACATTTACGGTGATCAGGTCTTGCCCTTTTTTGTACAGCTATCCTTTGAGTATGCTGAGAACACACACGTCTTCCAAGGTAAGAATAGCCTTATTCATAGGCTGCAAGCATAGGTTCGTAGCTCGAATACGATACATGTAAATCACCCCAAAACTGTATAGCAAAGTCCCACATAACGTATTTCGCGTATGTATATCAGCAGGTGAGTCGCGGCAGCCAACTTCCCTGCGATATGATAGGTCTATGGCATATAATTATCAAAGGTTTTCAGAAGAGTATACTTTAACACCGCAAAACTTGACGCTCAGCTGGACTCATAGTGTAACTGAAGTTAGAACTTCTACAACCGCCAATGAAGTTTCACTGCAAACAGCGACTACGGAAGCTATTGAAGTCTAGGACGGTGGTCAAAGTAGAATAACGTACACAGTTACAAGAGAGGTAAAATACGACGGAATGCTGAAGAGTAATGCTTCCGAATTCTTAATGTGTTAACTCCTAAAGCTTTCTAAGTAAAACAAGTGCTTTTAAGTGCATACGTCATTATTCTTCATGTTTCAAATTTGTTTCACAACATGAACACATTTCTCCAAATGATTTTGATTTGTTGGTACCGTCACTATAGAATGTTTGACTTCATTGACGGAGCCACAATCTAGCTGTGCCTGCACCGCTTAATCAAACTGAAGTCCTCGAATTTGTTGTTTAAGTTTTGGGAACAGGCCGGCCGAAGTGGCCGAGCGGTTCTGGGAGCTACAGTTTGCAGCCGCGCGACCGCTACGGTCGCAGGTTCGAATCCTGCATCGGGCATTGATGTGTGTGATGTCCTTAGGTTAATTAGGTTTAAGTAGTTGTTAGTTCTAGGGGACTTATGACTGCAGCAGTTGAGTCCCATAGTGCTCAGAGTAATTTGACCCATTTTGGAAACAGACGAAAATCCCATGTTGCCGGGAATGCATGCAAAATGAGCGATGGCAGTGAACCAAAGGCGTCGAATTGCTGCAAATGTCGCAGTGCTGGTGCTTGGCCTGGCATTGTTATGCTGAAGCAGAGGGTGCTCCATGTGTGAACGAAATTTTCGAATTCGAAACTTGATTAGAGCACGGTGTTGATCACACACCGACGTAGTTAGATTACACAACATCATGGTGCACGTTACAATTCGTTGACTTCTAGTGGCAGACGGCTCAAAATATATAGAAACGAAGAACAAATGACTCGAATGTGAATAATGTTTGTTGTATTTAAGAAGTTTAATGAATTTTCACGTAAAGAATTCGGAGGCATTATTTTTCACCGCGCCCTGTTATAGTGAAGTTTTCTATGCTACTCAACGAAGAGATCAGTGGTGGTAGGATCAACTGCAAGAACTCACAGAAGAAATGAAAGTAACAGTAAATGATTAGCATAACTGGGTCGAGGGGACTAGAAACTAATTGACATGAATAAATTGCGGTTTGAAGAAAGCAGCAATCTGAGAAAGTGATGAAGTCTTGAAAATGAATTTAAAGAGACGTAAATCGATCTGACTGATCATAAATCATGGGAAGATTTGTTCCATTTGAAGATGTTCCCATTTAAAGATGTTTACATTTGAAGATGTGCTTGTATGTTGCAGATAGATGAGACATGTAGCGCGATTTTTTTTAGCCTGACGCATCAGCAGTTTGTTACAAACAGGTTTGTCGTGAAAGTGCCTGATATAAGTGTGCGATTATAATTAAAGCAAGATGCATGAATCGTAGGTTATAGATTACACAGCAATTCGGGTTTCAGAAATCAAATATATCTATGGTGGATCAAGCAGAGACGTTTCGATGCGTGTAAACCGCGTTGCAGCCTCTGATCCATAAGGGGCAACAGACCGTCTGCTTCGTATCAGATAGCCGGCAGTTAAATGTGATTCGACAGGAACCAGTTTCTGAAAAGACTGCAGAGAGAAAGGCACTTCAATGCCCACATCAGCAGCTGGCGGCTGGCAGCACAACCCTTAACTTCCAACGGCTTTTGGCCACTTATTGTATAAGAGAATAAAGTGAAAAATAATTATGGTGACTACAAAGAATGTGCCACGAGAATTCGTGCAGATGCCCAAATTGTAAAATTGCAGAATGAATGAAATAATATTCTGCATTATTTATGGAGGCAAAGGAAAATTCTAAACCAGGAAAGGGTATGGGAAAGTCTAACACAGAGAAAAGAAACCATATAACACGTAAAGCAGAAATTCAGAAACTATTGAGGCATAGAGGAGATTGGGAAAGGATTGCAAGCGTTTCGAAAAAGATGGAGTAGAAAAAGCAAATGCAATTGTAGCTGACCTGTTACAGAAATGATGTAGAACAGGAAGAAGTACCAAAAGATCGGATACTGGTCTACTTCACGCGAATATATAACAAGAGACCTATGGAGATACATAATAATTATCTTAACAGAACTTTAATTTCGACATGGATCATGAATGACATAATGTGTAGTTTCACTACAGGTGGAACATCTATTAATAACTTTTTCACAATAACGTAGGTCATTTAAAAGAGGAGGCACCGGATAGAGATAAGTAATTTGATCTACTTATAGAAGGCATTTTATTTCCTTCCATCCCTAAATAACACAGAAAGGTACATGAGGAGTGATTAAAAAGTTTCCGTCTGAGGGCGTTGTTACAGTGTACACTCAACGTAGCTCGACTCCGATGCGTTTATATAAGCCTATGTGCGTTAAAGTTTCCTGGACTGTCTTGCCCAGAGTTCCAACATGAACTCAATCGAACACCAACGTGATAAATTAGAAAGTCGAATTCGCTCGAGATTCCAGCGCTCAAAATCACTAATTCCTTTGATTTCAGACTGTCGTTCATTCATAGGCATTCAGACAGCTCAGTGAAAGTGGCAACAGCAGAGTTCCAGACGTCTTAAGGGCGAAGGTTTAAGTCATCCAACATAAATGTCCACTAAAATGTGTCCGGATAGTTTTAATCGGATAGTGCATGTAATAAGGCAGGAGTACAAGTAAACTGCAGTTGAAAAAAATATCTTTCAGTATTTTCTCCACGTTCAATGAGTGTGCTGATTCCTCAACTGTGTGTTTAGTTCATGGATACCGCTCCAGCTGCTGTTGAGAAACGGGTTTGGCTTTTGCATTCGACCATTTTCGAGTGTTTCTGAAAAACAAATGATTTGATGATTTGACGTTAGAGATCTACAGCACCGCTTTTGAGAACCACTTGAAAATGGCTTAATGCAAAAGCTAAAAACGGCAGTGGTCTCAATAAAGATCCCAATGGTAACTATAGCGGTTCTCATTGACAATATATCTTTCAGGAGGGCGGAAGATCAATCAAATTGAGCAAAACGATGGAGTTATCAGTTATTGTGGTTCATAGATATGTAAGTGTATTAATTTCTGAAGAAGGCTGTCACAAGAGATAATTTAACTACAAAAAATGGCTCTGAGCACTATGGAACTTAACTTCTGAGGACATCAGTCCCTAGAACTTAGAACCACTTAAACCTAACTAACCTAAGGACATCACACATATCCATGCCCGATGCAGGATTCGAACCGGCGACCGTATCGGTCGCGCGGTTCCAGACTGTAGCCCCTAGAACCGCTCGGCCACCCCGGCCGGCATTTAACTACAAATATAAATAACTTCCTGTTAGGTCGCAAGGAGCAGATCATGTAGGAAAACTTTTAAAATAAGTTAGTATAATGAGAAGAATCATGGGCAGTGAGGAAAACATCCTACGAACATTACCAGCGCCGAAAAATTATTTTATCAGGAAAAGATGTTGTGTTGAATATCAAGCGTACAACGGAAGTAAATTGAAGAAATAGAAATGATAGTAAAGGTAGAAGAAAAGTGCGTGGAGGAATAGAAAAGTACATGCTGAAATCAAGCAGGCATGTGAAGATTCTCACATAAAATCTGATGAGGTATGAGAACCGAACATAGCCGATAGATGATGAGGTAAGTGGAGAATACAACGAAATTAGTAATGAAACGGAGATGGGATGGATATTTTTCTAAAAGCAATGATGCGTGAAAAGGAACGTGGGAGGGACTGAAGATATGCTACAAAATGCTCGGAAACAATTACTAAATTGATCACCTACTTGTTTCGGCAAGCGTTAAAAGTTTTGTACTGAGAAAGCGAAAGTGAGGCTGAACAAAGGACGAACGGGAAATTACGTCCAGCACAATGTCCCATTCAGCGACATATGCAGAAACATGTGCAAGTAATAACCGCCACCGCGGCCGATAGGTATGCGTTGAGACCAGGGAATTTACGGAGCCATCTGTCTTACTTCGGACCTCTATAGCGTATTCAGGGAGAGGTCCCCGGACCATGAAATTGGAATTCAATTTCTACCTCTCTCTCTCTTGGGAGAGCGCTGCAAGCTGACTCCCCGTGCATTCTGCTGAGTAATTCGGCGAGAAGCAATACATTCGCCCCCAGGTAATCAGAGCACTGGGCGAATCTATTACGTCTCCCCTTACTCCCTTCCGATTTGAGGGCAAAGCTGCGCGCGAAATCTATTAGGGTGCCTTACGTGGTATGTGGCAGTACTTTTTAGCTAATCCTGCTTTAACGAGATGCTTTGCTGAAAATGAAAAGTTTCATCTCCGCCTAATTCCGTTGCTAACTACCCTCTACACCTAAACTTTCGTTCTGCAATTCGTATTGCATCGAAATGTTGCGTCTTTTGGGCACGAAACGAAAATATGTGATAGGCTGTCTAGAAACGATTTCCGTTTTAAGAAACCTTAAACGAATTCTTTGTAATTTTTACCGTATTTTTGCCCCAAAATTTTAAACACTGGTCATCGTACTACAGCAAAATATTTTGTCGGAGTTTAAAATGAAAAATTTTATCACATGGCCCTGATTTATCCTAACGTTTCTCATAATACGTCAGAGTGCTCACCAAGTACGTTCGTAATGGTGTATCCTACCAAAGGTCACCTTGAACCCTGGTTTTCGGCTTTGTGACTTATTCTGCCTATGATGGTGCAATGTCACAGACAATACGTTGCTCATCTGTTCTGTGGACTTCATAGTCTGTATATCTGAGGAATTGTCTAGCGCTGACTTTCTTGAATGCCGTTTCCATGCTACAGTGGGAAAAATGCAACAACATATTCAAGTAGAATCTGAAAGTTTGCTAAATCATTGCACAATTTTTTGACTGCGGTTAAAATCTGCTTCATTACAAAAACATAATCTGGACCTGAAGTAAAATGAAAAAATTTATAACTTTAATAGGTACTCATCATTCTGTACGAATTTGTGAGCAGCATTATTTTCATACAGCAAAAAAATGGTTCAAATGGCTCTAAGCACTGTAGAATTTAACATCTGAGGTCATCAGTCCCCTGGACTTAGAACTACTTAAACCTAACTAACCTAAGGACATGACACACATCCATATCTATGCCCGAGGCAGGATTCGTACTCGCGACAGTAGAAGCAGCGCGGTTGCGGACAGAGGAGCCTAGAACCGCTCGGCAACAGCGTGGTTTCATACAGCACCGAAATCAAAATACAAAGGCAATAGTGCGCACGTTTTCAGCCTTAATATTGTCCGGCATTAGAATCGTAACACACAACAGAAGTTTGACGGTTTCTCTCTCTGAAATAACAGATTTTTCATTGAGACCATATTGCACCCATCTCTAAGGTTGCACACGACCATGCAGCCTGTTCAACCACCTATAAGGGATATATAATCACAGATACGACGTAATATCACGTAAAATTCCCTTACGACTGGTGTCGCTGTATGGACTCCTCCATTCCCTCTCAGTTGTTGGCCACTACTTATGGAGCATTGTAAGAGCTAGGTGCGAGGTATGTGTATTTATCTGGATCATGTTCAAAATGTGCTCAAGGTAACCTCTTACCTTTCACGGCCACTCAAGTAGTTTCCTAGTGCGTGGAGGGTCACTCAAACAATTCTGATAGAATTCAGGATTGATGTGATGACTCATAGTCTTGTTGAAGAAACAGCTCATCTGTGGGGTAATTTAGGGGCAAAAATGGATGCTTATGTACTGTATAGCGTATTATAGCTAGAGGTGGTGACAAACGCATCATGGGACCCAGTTTATACACCACTAAAATAAAAACCTTGCAACACCGTTAGCTTGTGTACTGCCTCATGATTATTAATCGATTCTGAATATCGTCGTCGTCTGGTATCAACTCGTATTGCATATCATGTCGTGGCAGTATCCTCTTTGTCACAGGGTCTAATCTCTGTGCACTGCTATCTGCAGTGAACAATGGTAAAGATGTGGCCTAGTAACGTCTGTGAATTCATTGAGAACTGCTGTTTTCTGGTATGGTTGCCCGTCAGTTGCAGTAATTTGAGTAATTTGTTGCACTGTGGCCTGCCTATCCGCGATAATAAACTGCAAAAACCGACTGTGACGCGTGTCGTAGAGACATTCTTGCGGTATTTGCGGCATTCCTCATGTCAAGGTACCGAGCGAGATGGGGCAGTGGTTTGTACAATGGTCTCGCGTCAGGGATCCGACGATTCAAATTCCCCTCAGACTATCCAGTTTAAGGCTTTCCGTGAGATCTCTAAATCATTTCCGAAAAATGCCAATGGGTCAATTTGAAAAGGACGTGGCCGATTTTCTTCGCCATGTTTTCATAATCCGAGCCGTGCTCCGTATCTAATGACCGTGCTGTCGACGACACGTTAAACTCTCAGTCTTCCTTCCATCCTGTTTCGAATCGAGGTCCTCCCGGTACACCGTTGATTCAGTGGTGCGTTAAAAACCTCATAACTGGGAGCCTCGTGTCTCGGACATCGGCAGTCGTACAGCGATCAAATACGCCAATGCCGTGATTCTGTCCCATCTTGAGAACGACTGTAAATCAAGGGCTGAGTACTACATTTCAGCCGGATGACACGTCGAGTATTCTCATAATTAATCTCAGTGGACTGTGAAACTTCCTGCAGATTTAAACTATATGCGAGACCGAGACTCCAAGTCGGGTCCTTTGCTTCCAGGGACCCTTTGCTTCCAGGGACGAGTCCTGTACCATGGAATGAGTTGGCTTTCCTGTTCACTGTGTGTACTCGTATTACCGCAGCGTTGTATGACAGAATGCATCTGGTAGTACAGCTATATCCATATATATTTCAACAAATACTGCACATTTTCGATGGATGGCTTTGCACTGCGCCATCATACTGCATACATAACAATTTACACCGAGTGGAATATGAAGTATTACGACAGTTTTTAGTTTTATGTATTCTTAAATCTTATATTAAAATGATCCCCTGAAGTTTATGAGAATTTCTGCTCTCTTCCTCATTCCTTGACTATTTAGACTTGTTACTTCATATAAATCTTCAACTATTTGGTTCCTCGCTTACACTCGTTTTTCTTTGTCTATTTTTTTCCTTCCACTATGTCTGTTAAAACATGTTATGTGGAGATAAACGTTCAAATCTTTTCCTTTCCTGTGACACCTGTTTGTCCCGGCGTATAGAATGCTCAAATAACTTACGAGGCAGCAGCCGGCTAACGCCGTCGATAAACGCCGATATTTCTACAGGTTCACACCCTGTAATTTTCAAGGCAAAAAAGATTTTAAAATGACAGGGTGTGCACATGTAGAAATAACAGAGTTTAAAATGACGGGGTGTGAAGCTGTAGAAATATCGGCGGTTGTTGACGCCGTCTGCTGCTGCATACCCATAATTTATTTGAACATTTAGTTTCATTTTTTCAAAGGTTGTTATGCGATTTCTTTTGTTCAGTGATCTCTTCCAAAACATCTTTGTTGGATCTTCCTTCTGCCCAGACGGCGCACATTTCCATTGCTACCAAACAGTTCCTGCCAGCCTTCTTGTCCAGGGCTGAGAATAACTCCGTATAAACGTACTGAAAAATTATTTGTACTCTCTTTTACACCAAATATCTGTTCCACAGTAGTTTTAATTTTTCACTGAAAGTACGTTTGTCTATTGTTAATCTTTTTCTGCATTCCCCATTTCGGGATTCTAAATCGTTTAGTTTAATATATTCTACTCTCTGAAGATCAGTCACTGCGAAAAGTATATTCGTGCCAGAGCTTTATTCTTAATTGCATATATGTATACAAACACTGTAATCGATGGTTTAGTCTTGTATCAAGGCTGCAGCAGAAAGTAGACGAGAAGAAACTCGGGAGATGTAAATTAATACCCACGCTCACACCTACGTTGAGGCTCGAAACGGTAGCCGCTCTGCCTCTGGCCAAAATAGGCTTTCCATTTACGTAGTTTTTATATCGGATAAGCTACCACAATTTAAAGAGTTATCACTTATTCCAGCTCATTATGTAACGACTGGTACTGGTACAAAATCATATGTGTACTCTACACATGTTTGATGTTGAGCGAGAAATTAACAATATACCACTAGCTATTTAGAATATGAAATTTATACACAAAGCAGTATTAAGCACTGGAGGTACTCGACATCGATTGAGATGGTGCTATTTTAAACAAGTAACCTTTTATATACCATGATGGAAATTCCAGTTTTTATCCAGGCCTCCTTGTTTAAGTTTTCTGTAGTAGATATATATGTAGAACAAGCAAGATGGTATAATAGAAGTAGAAGATTAAGAACGAAGTAGTCGGATTAAATAGGGCGTAATGCTGGGACGTAGCATCTCTCATCTATTCAATCATCTCTCATCTATTCAATCTATACATCGAAGAAGCAATGAGAGATACAATTGGGAAGTTGCATAGTGTGATTAAAAGATATCAATGATAAGATTCGCTGAAAACTCTGCTATCCTCAGTGTAACTGAAGAACTATAAAAGGATTTGTTGAATAGAATGAAAAAACTAATGAGTACAGAATATGGATTGAGATTAAATCGAAAAAACACCGAAGTTGTGAGAAGCAGCAGAAATGAAAACACCGAAAAACTCAGGATCAGATTGGTAACCTCGAAGTGGGTGGAGTTAAGGAGTTCTCCTACCTAAGAAGCCAAATCGTCCATGACGGACCGATCAAGGAGGATATGGAAAGTAGACTAGCATTGACAAATGGGGCTTTCGTAGCCTAGTGAAGTGTATTAAAAGTCAAACATAAGCCTTAATTTGGGGAAGAAATTTCTGAAAATGTGGAGCACATCTGAATGGTAGTCCAATATGGGTTGTGGGAAAAACAGAACAGAACAGAACCGCCGCATTCGAGCTATGATTTACAGAGGAATGTTGAAAATTATGTAGACTGATTAGGTAAGTTATGGGGACGTTCTGTGCAGAATCGGAGAAGAAAGGAATGTATGGGTCACACTGAAAAAAACAAGGGACCGGATTATAGGACATCTGTTAAAACATTAGAGAATAACTTCTATTGCACTAAAGGGTATTGTCGAGGGTAAAAACTGCGGAGGAGGACAGAGATTGTAATACATCCAAAAAATCATTGAGGACATAGGTTGCAAATGATACTCTGAAATAGAGACGGAGGCACAAGAGCAAAATTCGTGGCCGATGAATCGAACTAGTCGGAAGACTGATGATGCAAAAAAAATTATGAAGCAAGTGCAACTGGTGACACTTTTTGCGTAGGGAAGACTTACTGCAGTCATTATGTATGCCACAAATAGGGTCGGTACAATCCTAGTCTCAGAGTACAACGAACGCCACAAAATGTGTTGCGACGCGTGGTGGATTGTCCCCAAAGATACTTATAGATATGCATGTAATTGGTCGTGGCACTATTAAAGCAATGCAAGGGCAGATACAGTCAGCAAGGAGTCCATCCTGTGCTACTGCTTGAGGCATACAAATTGCATGGTGCATCATCTCACACATCAGAGTTTAAATTGGATAGCCATGCTGTATGACTTACTGTTTGCTCTGTTCAAATTCTGTGTTATTTGAAAAAAGGTTAGACGAACGGTAGGAAGCAAGGTTGAAAACTTAGATTGTAGCCTCCCGTCGACATCTCTCAATTTTTCAAGAACGGGGAAGGAAATCTATCATACTCTTTCGAAGAAACCATCCCGATAAACCGAAATCTGGATGATTATTTGAAAAGAATGTGACACTAAGACCCCTTCTGAGAAAAAGAAGGAATAGTAAATGACATTCCATAGAGAAAGGAAAAACGATGAGGATATAGTGTCATGTCGAGCAGAGGTCACGAATGAGAACGCGCAAGATCATACTGCAGAAGGGAATCTAACGAAACTGGATATTTTATTTTCAAAGGAATTATCCCAGAATTTTCCTTAAGTATCTTAGGGAAACCAAAGAAAAAAAAATCTGGATGGCTTATGGCATGAAATCCAGTGCTCGCAAGTGCGTATCGCGCTCAGTGGTTTCCAGTACATGAAGCAGTTCCGCAAAAACTCGTACTGCTGGATAAAAGTGTGAACCAATTGTTGCACTTTATCTATGAGGTTTGTGTCATTTCGTATTTACAAAATAAGCGGAGTAGAGAAAAAAACTGGAGCATGTCAACAAGTATGTACCAGAATTATTAGAAAAGTTAAAAAAAAGAGCACAGACGTAAGAATAATGATATTGTACAATACCACAGATACGGCAATTTTGTCAGATGTGAATCTTGGACAATAATGGAAGAGAAGAAATCACGCATGTAAACATCTGAAACTAGATTCCTAAGGACATTTATAAGTGTGAAAATACTCAAAGACAAACTAGGATACCATAGGACGGCCCCACACAACTGGAGTTAAAGATTTAATAAGGAAAGCTGGAGGAAAAGTCTGAAAATGAAAAACGATGGAAAATGACAGTTACCATTACATTTCCTTAATTGCTGATGTCAGAGCTGCGTGGAAACCGCAGGGCTAAATCCACTAGAGATACATGTGAAATATGTGTACGAAAATGTCTAAAATATGTTAAATATATCTGTCTCCTTCCACTAAACGACGAATTCAGACAACCAGTTACGAAAAGTTTATTTTAATAACCCTTGACCACTTTGGCTGTTTACATTATATATTGAAAGTTTATTTACAGTTGCTGCAGTCGGCCATGTTTAAAAGGAAAAAAAATGTGGCAAATGCGAAGCCCTGGCTGGCTAGGTTTCCCTAAATTCTTGATTGACTTCTACCAAACTTGGTGGACATGTATGTCACTATCTGTCAGTATCTGTAAAGAAGTACTGTGGGGGTAAGAACCAACAACATTTTATTGGAGTGATGGTGACGAACATATAAGGATGAGGCTGAAGGAGTGACAGAGATAGGTAGAGGAGATGAAAAGGCTACAGACAGGGGAAGGAGGAGAAGGAAAGAGTAGTTCCGCAGTGGAGATAAATTGAAATAACTAAGATACGGACAGAGGCAGCAAGGGGGTGGGGGAATATTGACAAAGAGAGAGAGAGAGAGAGAGAGAGAGGGAGAGAGAGAGTAGGAGGAGGTCGAAAGATGGCAGGATGAGGTGGAGAGAGAGGGCAAGTGGCGGTGGACAACGAGAGGTGCAATAGGACGTGGAAAGTGAATTGTGGAGGACGTGTCAGTGAGAGGGGAGAGGGGCGGAGGAGATGACTGAGGGAGAGAGAGAGAGAGAAAGAGGACAGAGATAATGAGGGGAAGAGAATTGTTGGAGAACGTGAGGAAGGGGGAGACTGTGTAATAGAAGTTTGGAATAAGTACATAGCCGGCAACGCGTGGTTTCGATTGTATAAGAGAAGAGGTCCGTGTCTCGGGTAACAGTACATTGATAGGTGAATGTGTTTTTCTTTGCTGATATGGAAACAGTTGCAGGCAGTGCACCTAAAGCCACCAAGAGTTACAGGGCCTTGTGGCCTATAGCAGGGCACTCTGCACATATATTGAAACGTATGTCGACTCGAACCTCTCTCCGGTAATCTCCCTCCACCGTTCTTAATACCTAGCTGACACTCCACTATCTATCCACTCAGCGCTGCCTTATCAGATTGTCCATTCTATGGGTGGGGTTATGCCAAACGGCTCCTTCCACCACGTTCGATTCAGCTACACTTCAATAGTTATCCGATCTACCGATGTATTCTTTAGAACCTTTCTGTAACGCTTCATTTGAAAGGTTTCTATCGTTTTCCTGTCTTTCTTACTTAGCGTCCACGTTTCAGTTCCATATAGACTCAAATCAGACAAATATATCCATAAAAGTCTAACATATAATTTAATATTCGATGTAAGTAAATTTCTCTGTTATTGCTGTCACCCGTCTACACGTAATATTCGTTTCACTTCCATCCTTGTTATTTTGCTGCCCATGTAGCAATTTCGTCTACTACTTTGGTTACTAATTTAATTCTTTTAGCATCACTTAATTTCATTAGACTAGACTCTACTACTTTCGTACTACTTTTGTTGAGGTTCGTCATAACTTTAAGGCAATTTCACTCTTAGGACCTACCAAGTTCATTACTTCCTCCCTATTTAAAAATTTCTCCGTGATTTTCTTTTACTACTTGCTCAGTGTGCAGATTGAGAACCGTGGGGGAAGGCGTACAGGTCTGCCTAAGAGCGTCAAATTACAGAGATGATTTTAGTCAACGCTCATATAAGTTCTGTAATGGTTATACTGATTTCGACTTAGCCGATACGATGAAAAACCCATAAACTCTTTTGGTCAATGGTTCCTCCAAAGCAAGCTAGGCCTCACGTTTGTATGGGGCTCCATATAGAGAACTTCATGGAAATGATGATTCCTGTCATGATTTTCCTCAGTTATTCACGCAGAAGTATTGATGTGCTTCCAGAAGCTTGGAAGTAGCTGTGCTTGTGTAGCTCAGTCGGTAGAGCTCTTCCCCGCGAAAGGGAGAGGTTCCGAATTCGAGTCTAGATCCACCACACAGTTTGAAGCAGGCAGGAAGTTCTCCTTATTTTCTGTTGATAATGACTTCTTAGCCGAAAACGGTACAGCCATTATAAATTTATATGGAGACTATCTGAAAAAATCGTTATAGCAAAAATAGTTTTTGCTCGCTGATTTTATTTTTGTAAAAATGCTGCCCGGAAAGCTTTACCTGTTCTCTGTCTAACAAGATAAGAGTATCCTTAAATAGTTTCTTAGCACAAAGTAATGTCTGGCAAAGTCATCATTTATAGAGTTGAAATTTAACAGACGCATTTTCCAACACTCATTCATCCGTAGAAAGCTATTGACCTTAATATTTTGTAGATTTGATTTCCTAGAGTATATAAGTGTTACCTAATGGCAAAGCTATATATATTTCTACATCTGCACTCGGCAAGTCACCTTACGATTGTGGCGGCGAGTATTTAGTGTACCACTGCAACTTCCCACTGTCTTGTTCCAATCGCTGATGATTCGCGTGAAGAACGATTGCTCGTATTCTCCGTGAGGTGTAATCTAATTTTACTTTCATAAGCTTTCCGCGAAGTATACCTAGGAGAAAGCAATATTTAGGCTGATTCTTGTACAATCATACGCTGTCGTAAATTTAACAGTATATAGCACAATGATGCAAAATACGTCTCTATCCTGTGCAACCTTCTTCATCTCCCAGTACCTACTGCAACCTACATCCTTCTGAATCCACTTAGTGTATTCATATGGTCTCCTTCTACGCTTTACCCTCCACGCTGCCCTCCAATACTAAATTGGTGATCCCTTGATGCCTCAGAACATGTCCTACGAACTGATCCCTTCTTCTAGTCAAGTTGTGCCACAAATTTCCCTTCTCCCCAGTTCTATTCAGTACCTCCTCATTAGCTATGCTGTCTACCCATCTAATCTTCAGTATTGTTCTGTAGCACCTCATTTTGAAAGCTTCTATTCTCTTCTTGTCTAAAGCATTAATCGACCATGTATCGCTTCCATGAATGACTGCACTCCATACAAAAACTGTCGAAAAAGACTTCTTGACACTTAAAAATCAATACTAATGTTACCAAATTTCTCTTCTTTATAAACGCTTTTATTGCCATCGCCAGTTGCTCTCTACTTCGACCATCATCAGTTATTTGTTGCCAAATAGCAAAACTCATCTACCACTCTGAGTGCCTCAATTCCTAACCTAATTCCCTCAGCATTAGCTGATTTAATTCGATTACATTCCACCATGCTCGTTTTCCTTTAGGTGATGTTCATTTCATTGCCTCCTTTCAAGACACTGTCCATTCCGTTCGACTGACCTTCCATGTTCTTTCCCGTCTCTGACAGAATTACAATGTCACTGGAAAACCTCAAAGATTTTATTTCTTCTCCCTGGAGTTTAACATCTACTCCAAATTTTTCTTTTGTTGCCTTTACTACTTGCCCAATATAGAGATTGAATAACATAGAGGTTGGGCCAAAACCCTGTGTCACTCCCTTCTCAGTCATTACTTCCCTTTCCTGCCAATCGACTATTATAACTGCATTCCGGTTTGCGTACAAATTGTAGATAGCCTTTTGCTTCTGTATTTTAACATGCTCCTTTCAGAATTTCAAAGAGAGTATTCCAGTCAAAATTGTCAAAAGCTTACTCTAAGTCTGCAAATGCTATAAACATTGACTTGCCCTTTGCTAACTTAAGTAGTGTTAGTATTACCTCGCTTGTACCCACATTTCTTCGAAATCCAAACTGATGTTCTCCGAGGTCGGCTTCTAAAAGGTTTTCCATTCTTCTGTAAAGAATTTGTGCTAATACTTTGCAACATTGACTTCTTAAACTGATTAGTCAGTAATTTTCACACCTGTAAGCACCAGCCTTCATTCTCCTTTCCTTTTAATTGATATTAATATATTCATCTTGAATTCTGAGGATACTACACCTGTCTTATACATCTTACGCACCAGAAGGAGGAGTTTGGTCATGGCTGGCTGTCCCAATTCTATCAGTAGTTCTAATCGGTTGTTGTATATTCCTGGAGCATTATTTCGACTAAGGTCTTTCAACGCTCTGTCAAATTCTTCACGCAGTATCATATCTCCCGACTCAACTTTATCTCTATCTCCATCCTCTTCCGTTTCCTTAATACTGCCCTCGAGTACATCTACCATGTATAGATCCTGTATATACTCCTTCCACTTTTCTGCTTTCCCTTCTTTGCTTAGGTCTGGTTTTCCATCTGTGCTCTTGTTATTCATACAGGCAGTTCTCTTTTCTCTAAAGGTCTCTAATTTTCCTGTAGGTGGAATCTATCTTACACCTAATGATATATACTTCTACATCCATACATTTGTCCTCTAGCCATTCCTGCTTAGTATTCCTGTCGATCTCATTTTTGAGACGTTTGTATTCTGGCTGCTTCATTTACTGCATTTTTTTGCCCCTTCATCAATTAAATTCAACACCTCTTGAGTTACCCAAGGATTTCTGTAAGTGTACGTCTTTTTGCCTACTTGCTCCTCTGCTGCCTTCAGTGTTTCATCTCTCAAAGTTACTCATTATTCCTTTCGCCTGTTCTTGTTAATCGTTCCCTGATGCTCCCTCTGAAACTCTCTAGAACCTCTGATACTTTCTCCAGGTCTCAGCTCCTTAAATTCCTATCTTTTTACTGTTTCTTCATTTTTAATTTACAATTGATAACCAATAAATTGTGGTCAGATTGCACATATGCCCCTGGAAATGACTTACAGTTTAAAAAATTGCTTCCTTAATATCTGCCTAAGCATTGTGTAATAAATCTGAAACCTTCCGGTGTCTCCAGGTCTCCTCAACGTATAAAACCTTCTGTCACAATTGCTAAACTAAGTGCAAGCTGTGATTGAATTACGCTCTGTACAAAATTCTATCGGGCGACCTCCTCATTCATTTCTTTCCTCCAGTGCATATTCACTTACAATTTCTCCTTCTATTTCTTTTACTATTATCAAATTCCAGTCTCCCGTAACTATTAAATTTTTGTATCCCTTAACTGTCTGTATAATTTCTTTTATCTCATCATACATTTCTTTAGTCTCTTCATCAATTGCAGAGCTAGTTGGCATATAAGCTTATACTACTGTGGTGGTGAGGGTTTCGTGTCTATCTTGGCTACAATAATGCGTTCACTATGCTGTTCGAAGTAGCTTATCCGCGTTCCCATTTTTCTTATTAATTATTAAACTTACACCTACATTTCCCCTATTTGATTTTGTACGGATAACCCTTTATTCACCAGATCAGAAGTCCTGTTCCGGCTGCCACCAAACTTCACTAATTCCTACTGTATCTAACTCTAACCTATCCATTTCCCTTTTAAATTTTCTAACCTACCTGCTCGATTAAGGGATCTGACATTCCACGCTCCGATCCGTAGAAAGCCAGTTTTTTGTCTCCTGATAACGACGTCCTCCTGAGTAGTCCTCGCCCGGAGATCCGACGGGGGCTGTTTGACCACCGAAATATTTTACCCAAGAGAATGCAAACATCATTTAACCGTACACCAGAGTGCATGCCCTCGGCAAAAAGTACGGCTGTAGTTTCCCCTTGCTTACTACATACTAGTTATAGTACCAAGCAGAGTACACGCAGAGTAGAGCGCTGAAGAAAAGAAAAAGTAATACATTTACACATTATGTAATACCCATTCAACGTAATTGAATAGCACGGTTCAAATAGGCAAATACTCCACAGAAGAAATCTGTACACCATTTGATGATCAGAAACAGTGTTTCCTTGTCGTACGTAGTGGGTCATCAAGCTAAATACACCGAAGAAGATGTGCTCGTTACTCTGATAAACATATGCTATCTCATTTCATTATATTATATGACACTTAATTTCTGTGTTTGAAATTCCTCTTCAATTGATGCTACATGCCCTTGGGCTAGTGTATAAAACAAAAACAATGTATTAATGGAAACGATTATAAAACAATTTGCGAACAAATTTCGTGCCAATTCGTAATCACAAATTTGTCTAATATTGGTTATTTGACTGCGACAAAATGGCTTTAGGGTATTTTCGACATTCATAATCTTTTCTGAGTGGTCTTGTTATTGGAAGATGGTATGTCACTGTCCACTACGACACATATAATCAGTTCTCATGTTGCAAGCCTCTTGTTACTAAATTTTCCTACGAAATCCGATTTATATAGCAGCGCTGCTCGTTCGACGAGGAGATAAGAGACTAAGCACCAGCAAACTGTCTAACATCTACTTCGAAGGTCCCTTTACGCATTAGTGTTGAGAGAATAACCTGTACCTGATGTATGTTTGTAGTTCCCATTAATTGCTGAACCGGATTTAGTTTATTTCTGAAAATGGTTATCCTCTTAGGTCTTAATTTGGAACATACACGTGTGGATATGGTTCGAATCACTCGTTCGAATCACTCGACTTTTATGGTATTTATTCACGAGAATCTTTTCTCTTTTGTTTTCTTTTTTTTTACCTTAAAAGTAATATACATGTTACATGGACACACTCATTGTATAGCCAAAAGCATATAAATTTCAGGTCACCAGCCAAACTTCACAATAAATGAGATGATGAATGGATGAATGATGTTGTTACGAGTAGCAGCATTTAATGTAGACGATGGGAAATGGAATAATAGTATCTGTTTCAGGCCACTATATTAGCTATTCCATTAGCAGTAAATCCACTGCAAGTCAATGACCAGAATAGCTGTGCTGATGTGGAACAATCGCGTTATGAATATCATACGCTGCATTGCATTATTAATTTTAGTAAAATGAGATAACGAGACCGAATATTTTAGTTTGTAATATCTCGATTACTGAGCTATCTGCTGGAGTTTAGGTTTCAAAACGTGAGGAAGGGTTTTGCTCCCAAAATAACCCGTTCATCGTATTTTAACTGCACTAATGGCAGTAATTAGCCGACTATGTAATTTTATCTCTCTGGACAGCAGTCAAATGAATTTTTAACGACTACTCTCGGCAGAAGCATTTAATATGTGGTCTCTTAAGCTGGCTAGCAATCATTTTGTCTATTTATTACTTAAATGGGGGGATACAATTCAATTAGTCGACAGCTTATATGACGCTGTGGTAAAAAACATTAAAGCAAACTCTCTATCGTAACTGCCTAAAACAACATGAAAGCACCGAATGTATTACTGCTACAGTCATGGATTCATAAGGATATCTGAAAGAAAATGGAATGTTATCAAGGGATATGAACAGATTTGCCCTGCCGATGAAGCGGGGTAAAGTCCTTATCAATCGCCGACATTTCGACAGGAGAGCACCATTGCGCAAATGAAATTACAGAACACCGCGTATGGCAACTTAAATTCTTCGTTGCATGGGACTTCTCGAACCAGGAACCAAAAAAAGCGTGTACAGAAAGACAACACACGCTGTGTACATTTAGCATCTTAACACAACCGAAAATATCAGACGTTATCAGTAGTGAGATATCAATTAACAACAAATGCCCGACGAGAGGTAGCTCTGTCCGTAACTTGTTTGGCTTTGGACAACGAGAGAATTAGACTGCAATGCAGATTTTACGCAAAGAAGTACGGCGCTGTCTAAGCGGTCTCTACCTAGGTCAGTCTCAACAGCTGCCTTAGCAGACACTATCCCAGTGCAAAATATTTGATCAGAGAGCCATCCGCAACTGAGTAACGTATAAACAGAATAAAAATTCAGTTGTCAGTGATTTCTTATTTATTACACTGATAGTGTCGAAGCCTAAATCTCTATATACAGGTGCCACGAAATAATTAAGAACTGTGTGGCAGTCGGCTCAGTTAACCGCGAGTAATCACGCCCAGGCCAAACAGACACATTGGAGCGTAGGACCACCAGAGGACTTCCTTGTCGTCTGCAGAGGACGGTTCCCCTGTTCCGTAAATGGTACAAATGTGTCAATTATTTATGTCTTTGCTGGTACATATGTTATTTGATTATTTATCTAGCACCTTGCCGCTTCCAGCTCCTCCCTAGCTACACTGTTTCAGAATTCGTTGCATGTAATGCGCTAAAATGCTCACGACAGCAAAAAACCTGTTCTTAATAATTTGGCAGCACCTGAAGACGGAGCTCTAGTTACATTAATCGTGTTACAAATAAGAAACTGATGCTAACTAAATAGGATTTTTACTAAACTACTACAATCCCTGCAAATAGAGGCTCACACCAGAGATAGGCGATTTTATATTCCACCGGATGACCGCTGTCAATGCAGTTTTCTGCAGTCGCAGATATGTTCGGCAGTTGTAAGCGTGCTTGACGGTTATACACTGTGCACCAGTATCCCACGGTTCTCGTGGTTCGACCTATGTGTGCCATGCCAGAACTGCACAGGATATAGTAGATACCCACCTTACGTAAACGAAGATAATCCCTTACGGACCGTAAAAGGGCTCTAAGATGTACGTCCTAGCAAGCTGGAAGATACTCAAGTTTCACAAATGTGACACTGATGGTACATCATTTAGGAAAACATCATGAAACATGGAACTAAAAACCGAAGGTAGATGGTACACACAATCAAATAGTAAATTATCCGTAAATACTCAAAAATACTTAAAGTGGATAAAGTTATTTCAGTAAAGAAGCCCTATGATCCAAGAGCCCCTTTCTTGGCGGCGAACAGATGTTCCAAAGAAACCATTTTGAATGACATTTATCACCTTCTGCCAAGTTGCCGAAAATTATTTAGATGAGTTTCAGAACTTCGGACCACATCTGCTAGCTAATGTAGTCAATGTATCCTTCCGTAAGTGGGTATAAGTGTTTAAATTATTATGTCGACCCGAATCTTAAAACAGTATTCGTTCTAACTACATGTCAGTCAGTTGGTAAGATGTGTGGCTCTAGAGTGATATTGAATTAGTGAAAGACATTAAAATGCCAGAAAAGTAATAAATAATCAGTTGAATCTGAGTCAGTCTAAAGTGGGATATAATTATGGTACGAAAGGAAACAGCCGAATCTGCAAACATTTGTCCGCTCGCTTAAACAGCTCTGTGTCGAAGTGAATCTTCGGAGCTTGCGCTGTGTCCCATACATGGACTCCCACATCTGTTCGTGCACAATAATACAGAACGGTCAAGTGCCCACTAGGAACGAGGCTCAAATAATAGCGCTGCTATGATGGGCTAATGGTGTGAAAACAACACAAAGATCTTCTTCGCGTGCTGTGGAAGCAGGTAACACACAGGATTCGCGTTCTGGAGACTCGGGGATCATCTCTCAATTCAGCCATCCATCAGTTTTAAGTGGATTCCTTATACAGCCTGTCAGTACTGTATCTCTGAGTATGAATCGACCGAATTGCTTTCCCACTGCTGCCCAATCCGAGCTGATGTTCTGTCTCCAATGACAAAGTAGTCTCCACGCCCTTCATCAAGCTAATAAATGCTCATATTTTCTAAAATGAAGATACGACCTACAACATTCAGGAAGGAACCTCGCCACATTTGGTGGCCGATATAGCTGATTCCGACCATGTTGTAGTTGTCATTGTTAATGTTGGGTTGGTAATCTTGTTGTGCATACGGCTGCACCCTTCCGTAATCAGATAGGTGAAGCAGTACAGGCCTTGGAATAACAATGCATGTTAACCAACATTCCTTAGAAAAGGCAGTTTCATTAATTAATATAAAAAATTCCAAAAAGAAAGAATTTGATAGGTAGCGCACAATTAGAATCATACGAAAACAAAATTTGAAATGAAATCCCTTATTATTTGATTGAAATAGAAATTTAAAAATCGGCCCTAATAGACGCCAATTTCAAATTGAAACCATGGATGTCATTTTTATTGATAATCATTGAGCATTATGTAGCGCAGTGTCATCCAAGCATCCCAAGTAGCTAACACATGTGCTAGCTGATGACGATGCCCTTATGTCAAGCGATAGGGCAGCATACAGAAACGACTTAGTGACTCGCTTCACTGGCTGCGCCATAACCGGATACCAGTTTGTCACCAACCTTTTCCCGTCTGCTGCCACTGACGCTCAGTCCAAGGTTCAACTGTGAAATCATGGCATTCACGGGATCATCACATGGGTACTGTGTTAACATCACAAGCATATTTGACTGCTAAAGTTTCCCAATGAAGAACATGTGAATACGTCGTATTGTGCTGCAGTTTCAGGAGGAACAATGCTTGGTTCCGTCTTCGACCATATAGATTTAGTTCTACGAGGTTTCATAAATAATTTAAAAAGATTTTCCTGATAGGACCCTTGCAAACGTTATGACATCATTCGTTAGTGAAAATTCTACTTTGTCTCTAATGATTTCATTGTTGATGGGACGTGAAACCTTCAAAATATTCTAAAGAGTTTACAGGACACGAGTGACCGTTTGAAGAATCTACAAGAACATAGACCAAGAAGGAAGTTTAGCTTTTAATCTTCCATCGACTGGTACGTTGTCGAATACAGTGAGTAAAGCATCTAAACGACTTTATGGAAAGTGCACTGATATCAAAAGTACTATATTTTCTATCAATCAGCCCACACAGAAAATAAAAGTAAAACAGGGGTCTCCTACTTCCCACAACAATAGTTAAAATAAAGATTTCAGTACTGTTTCCTGTATTCCACTCTGACAGCCATACAACATGAGTTGATAAACGACAAAAAACAAAGGAACTTTAATTTTCAGAATATGAAATGTGCAGCGAATGATTGGAGACATCGCTTAAACTTTTATCGCCGTGGAAAGAATCTCTAAGCCAGACGTATCTAGGTGAGGGTACATCTGTCATCTGAGACTGGAGAGCATGATAGTGAAATAGTGAATACTATAATTGTACCACTTGTTAGGGCTCCATTCCGTTACTTTCAAACGCCTATGGAGCGCAAGAAGGAAGACTGGTTACATGGGTTTTTACTCGATGTAATTATTCAAATCTTGTTTTCACGGTCTTTATACAGGTGCAGTGGGCAGAACATTGTACCATTTTGCCAAGTTAAACGATTAATTTTGACTCTTGAAAGATTGAAAGTTAGCTTACTGTAGGCAGTAGTCGTCTACCTTCAGTGCCTCCTAATCCAGCTTTTTAGGAGTTAGATGACGCTCTCCAACATGTCAAACATAACTAGGAAATTCGTGCTGCCCCTCTGTGTGTACTCATCCACTACCCCGCCCCCGTTCGCCAATTGGTTATCTTTAGTTTGGGATCCACAAACTTCAGCAATTTTCGATAAAGCGTCGTAGTAATAATTTGTGACTAACGTTCTTAATACTCTGTTTTCGTTTCCTCAGTATTCTAACAATCAAAATAACTCTGCCAAACTTACCACTTAACCTAAGTGATCATTCCGTTTTCCATCTACTGAAATATTAACATTCAGGTATTATTATGGGTTGACTGATAACAATTATGACTAATTGATACTGTAATCATGAGACAGTAGATTCCTATTTCTCTTTGTGTAATACAGAATTTAATGTGTAGTTTAAAGGACGCCCAAGGCACAACAGGCAGATTTTCGCGCATATAATCGCTTCTACAAATAGTCTGATGGTGATTCACGAAAAGATGTTATTGAAAGTCTATAGCATGTACCGTCCGTGCTTCTACCAGAGAAGTACACGGCCACTCGAAACGTGCAGGCTGCAACTCTCTGTACTTTTGCACTGTCGCTCGCCTTGAAGGTCGCTAGCTCGAAAATGTACTAAATCACTGTATGTGGTCAACAAGTGTAAGGGCGGCGGCGGGATGCATTCCCTGATCGCCAGACGTTACTCTGAAGTCCTGGGTTAAGTTCTTTTCATCCGCATCAGAGGACCAGAGCTGTTATACAGTGGCTTGAGGAGCATAATAGTAAAGTGACGTTTATATCTTGGCTACTAGCCTTGCCTGATCTGAACCCGATGGTCCTCATGTGGAACACTAACGAGTGCCAGCTCCGCGCCCAGTATCACTGATCCGTAATTTACGGAGTTCCTTGACCTGTGTGCAGACATCGGGCGCCACGTACCCCTGGAAACTTACTGAGAGCTTATTGTATCGATACCACGCAGAATCTCTCACGTTTCGGTTAGTCGGTTTAGGTAATATAGTAGTCAAAGGCTGTAAATACCATGTTATTTACGTAATGTATCTTATTTTTGATATCTACGTATGTGTTTAACACAACTGTAGTGGAAGTGTATTATGAGCAGGTTATTACAATACGATAGGTGACTATTAGATCTCACAGCATGAACATTTGGATTCTAAGACATACAGCTGTTTCAGGGTATTTTATTGGTTTACTTCATTGTTTAACTTAATGTATATGAAACCCAACTTCCATTGTACTGCATGATGCAGTAAAATTTACGTAACATAGACAATAATATGTGCTGGTATTCTACTAATGCTGTTCGTACATTGGAAGTTATACATAATCTGTCTGACATATAAATAGAGGGAACATTACATACACCCGCTCGTATAGCGTAAAATGAGACAGACGCGGACTGATTCGCGTGTATGATTACCGGCCACAGCTGGTGCACCAGCTAGCCTGAGTGTGGTACCTAAGCGGTTTCCCACACTCGTTTAGGCAGTTTCTGGGCTTGACCTCGCTTGTAGCCTCAAAAAACGAGATAAACAAGGAGGTAAAATGCGAATCAACGCAGAACGAATTTTATACAGTTCACAGGCAAGTGGTGTCAAGAGTTTCCTCGTGTAGGTATTTCACAACAGCTGCAAGACGAAAGGCTTCCGACAGCGAAGTCAAGTAAAATAAAATTCCCGAAACTTGAGTATAAAATGGACGTTGTTAGACGGGGATAACCTCTGACGAAAAGAAAAACGATGAGATTGAGCCTCAGTTCACTGTCAATTAGGCATGTCAGATATAACATGACATTTAAGAAACTTTTTAAATTATGTAATTACTTTTCGTTCCTCCTGTTACTTATTCGCATGTGGCTGGGCTCTGGATGATATCAGGTGCATACATTTCATTAAGCATTAAAAGGATACGATATGTGACGTAATATATTCCTGGTGTATTCCTTATTTGTAGCATTCTACAAAACTGAACACAAAAAAGTAGCCAATAGTAATAGTAAAAGATAGCACCGTGGTTTTGATCAGTGTTGGACTGACTCACTCACTACTTCCCGCAGTATTAACTGTATGTTTAACGCAGAAGTTAGTATGAACAAATGATTTGTATCAATTTGAACTGTAATATGGGTGACCTGACTTAATGAAAAATTATATGCTCATATTATGTGTTACGCCCTAACCAGCCAGGTAGTGACAAAATGTCGAAACAAGTCACAGAAAAATTAAGTCTTATTTAATTGCAGGTTTTGCTTGTGTTTATGAAAAACGTTATGCATGTGGAAAACGTGATAATACCTTCCAAAGTAACACCGGATTTCACGTCCTGCATAAACAGACAGTGATGGCATCGGCGATGCTGCACATCATTTCGAGCCTACTTACATCAACGTTTAGATGAATACGCTACTAACCATCTTACGATGCATGGCGGAAGGTACTATGTACCACTACTAGTCATATCCTTTCCCGTTCCACTCGGAAGTAGAACAAAGGAAGAACGATAGACTATAAGTCTTCGTACGGGCCCTAATTTCTCACGTCTTATCTTGGTGCTCCTTACGCGAAATGTACATTGGCGGCAGTAGAGTCACTCTGCATTCGGACTCAAATGTCGGTTCTCTAACTTTCCGCAGTAGTGCCTCGCAAGAAGAGGTCGTCTTCCGCCAGGGCTTCCCATGCAAGTTCACGAAGCATGTCCGTAGTACTTGAGTGCTGATCGAACCTACTGGTAACATATCTTGTAGCCCGCCTCTGAACTGCTTCGACGGTTTTCTTTAATCCGACCTGTGGGGGGGGAAATCCCAATACTTAATCAGTAGCACTGGTGTTCTGTGTGCGGTCTCCTCCACAGAAGAGCTACACTTTCCCAAAATTTTCGTAATAAAACGATGTCGATGATTCGTCGATCCTATTACTAACTCGACGTGCCCATTTGTAATCTTAGTCTTTATTAATAATTAGAAAGGGCAATGGTCTATCGTCTTTTATTGGATTACAATGTAGTCGAATTATTTATCGATAAACGTTAGTTAAAAGACTGTGTAATCAGCAGCAATTTTAATGTAAAATGTGACGGATGTCGCCGTTTACGCTCTGAATAGTTTCAATTCATTTCTAATATCAACGGAGGCAACGGTAGCACTATTTTGCCTAGGATTCCTGGATTAGCTTTACTGAATGTGGTTTGCCACTTGCCTGCTGTCGAGACTCTCTGGTAGAGGAAGCGTTTATCTGCCGGCACAGAGGTGTTAGGACTGTCTGCAGAGCCACAAGTGTTGATCACGCTATTCGGCGGCCTGCAGAGGCCTGGCCCAAAGTCGTGAGAGGCGCGTTTATGTGAGGTCGCCCGCTTCACGGCAGTTATTGTGGGCCTGCAGAGCTGAGCAGACTTGTGGCTTTCGAGCCTGTGGCTTGTAGATATTGGGTTTAGTGTTCGTCTGTTCCTTGCATGTCAGACTCAGAGGGTTATGCTGTTTGTATGATGTATACAGGATGAATCACCTAACATTTGCACAACAAATATTTAGAACGCGGAAGGCACGACCGATACGCATTTTTCACAGAACTGGATTGTAGGCCAGGGCGCATATGTGCAGCAAATACACAAAGTTTAAAACGTAGACGAAAGTGCAGGATTTCTTCAATAGTATTTTTTTAATGAGACAATGACTATTGACAACAAAATCCTAAGCGTAGCGTAAATGAGATTGTTAGTGGTGTTTGTTGCAGAGAGGTAGTGCAAGTACTTTATGAGTTATTGTCTTGTGGACATCGTAAACACCGTCAACTGCTTTTTCCGCCCCATTGTTTCGACGCTAGGCGTCTATATTATATTTCATCTTTTGGATTTACAGCTGTTGTACTTTCTCTCTGCGTTTGCTGTCAAATTATAGGATATGGATTCCGCCTTTTCGCAAACACATTGTTTTCCTTTTTACCCAAACATATTTGAGCACCTCTATGCCATCATCAGTGGGTTTTGTTCATTGAAAACATGATTTTAGATTACATAGTTTTAAAGGACCAATTTAATGGTGTTCTGCACTGATAGCTTGTCATGTTTTGTTGTTATTGATCCTTCTTTTACGTTCCGAGGACACTGCACGCTTATGTTAACGTATTTTGTGTAATTTGTTTCTTTATAAACAGCTTTCTCCTTCGTAAAACGTGGAGGGCACTATGTTATATATTTAAAAAAAATGGTTCAAATGGCTTTGAGCACTATGGGACTTAACTTCTAAGGTTATCAGTCCCCTAGAACTTAGAACTACTTAAACCTAACTAACCTAAGGACATCACACACATCCATGCCCGAGGGAGGATTCGAAACTGCGACCGTAGCGGTAGCGCGGTTCCAAACTGTAGCCCCTAGAACAGCTCGGCCACCACGGCCGGTATATTTTTACAAATGGTGCCTCAAATGGCTCTGAGCACTATGGGACTTAACATCTTAGGTCATCAGTCCCCTAGACTTAGAACTACATTAAACCTAACTAACCTAAGGACATTACACACATCCATGTCCGAGACAGGATTCGAACCTGCGACCGTAGCAGTCACACGGTTCCGGACTGAAGCGCTTAAAACTGCTCTGTCACGGCGGCCGACTATATGTTTACGTTGTGTTGTACATATACTGCGATTGCTTTGCGGCGGTCCTGTCACTTATTGTTTGATAGTGAACGTAGTACTAGGTGCTTGGAAGATCGTATTTCCCAATTTGAAAAATGCGGAAGTGCTCATGGTTTATGGTGAATATAGGAAGTATGAAGGTCGTTTGTGTATTGTGTACACCGGCAGATATCCCAAGAGGCATCAACCTCTTCAAATAATACATGTGATATGAAACGGCGTAATACTGCTGCCTGCGCTGGAACCTCCGCCCAAATGTTAGAACGCGTACAACAATCGTTGCACGGCAGACTAAAAGGTTGTGCTGACGCTGATGGTTGTCATTTAGGGCACAGGCTTTGGGTACAATGGTTCTTTATGTGTCAGATCCCTCAGTCCTATTGCATCCACCTTTCTTTGTATTTAGTTTGTCCAACGTAGTGTCATATTTAACAACACGACATCTCCGGAGACTTATTTAGATCTGTCGTAGCGCAAACTAACTGTCGGTGTTTACAATGTTCAAACTACGATATCTCTTAAACTACTTGCACTAGACTCCTGTAAAAAACAACACTGTCGTTTTAACTTGCTCTGCTTTGATTGTGATACTTTCAATGGGCATTGTTCTACTGAATTATTTGTACCTTTTTAAAACAAATATACGTTTGAAATCTATAACACTCGATGTGCCGTACAGGCAGCCTCTGCCGATCATTCCAATCTGTGAAATTTGCATATCACTGGCGCCTTTCATTATCGAAATATTTGCAGTGCAAGTTTTAAGTGATTCACCCTGTATATAGGTAGCTGTGCTGAGCAGCATTATCCGCTTGACAGCTAGCGGTTATTATCTAACAGTCACCCACAGACAGTGTGCCGCTGGACCGTGTTAATAAATAAGACGTGAGGTAGCTGCCTACAGTGCATTATATGTGTTGTGTAGGGCACAGAGATTGTACCGATTGCATTCTATCAGTTGAACAGTCGGTTTGGTACATATTTTTATATGTTATATTTAACAAGGCTGTTATATGACAGTGTGAGCCATGAGTAGCTTATGCTGTTGATACACCTAATCATGGTTGTCTTTTGTTTCTATTGCTGAACTGTTCCTGGTTAGTTCCTATATTATTTTCTTGCGCCTTTTATGTTCGGGTGAACACTGAGGTTCGTTTCATTCGTGTCCCGAAGTGAATGTTTAAGCCAGTTTTCGAACGGTGAGTGCTCATCGTCCATCTAAGGCAAAGCTAATTTTGTTAATTACTGTATTAGTATTTATGGGACACACTTGATTTTTGACACTCAGTAATTTCTGGAGTTGCTTTGCAATGGCTCGTTTACTTTTTCTGTCAGTGTTTTAATCATGCAGTAAATTAATTCCAATATTATTGAATCTCGGTCTTTGTTAATTATTTATTTCTCTTTCATTATTTGTTCTTGGAAAGATTGTGTTTCTAAATCTGGTTGTTGTGGCCGGGTGGTCTGATCAAACCACTTCCGTATCTGTCTGCTGCTGTTAATTCACGTCATCAGTAAACATGTAAATATTATACTAGTAATCCAAACTCAATCGAACCTGCCCTTTAATCCTATGGGCCCAAATGCACGTATCAAATGGTAATTGTCTGTCCTCGATTTATTCAGTTAGGGCGGATATTTCCAGGAATGTGATGCGTCTTAGTGTTTTTTTATACTAGTTTGACATTTTTCAGAATGCCTGATAATGTAGAGCATCCGGCTGTTCTGTGAAGAAGTGCTGTACCGATTACAGAAAATGGAGGTAGAGCGTAAGGTTACGTCCAGGTATTGGTTGAACAAGTATTCCAAAATAGTCATTTGCCGGATTACCAACGCCACTGAAGTAAGTTTGGCCGCAGTCGTAATTGGTGCCGCGTTTGAAGAAGTGTTAGAGTTTAAGGAGTGTGAGGACAGATGTCCTCCCAATCAGGGATGGAGACTGCAGTGCCGTTTTAACCAGTACCTTGATGGAATGAGTGATCTGTTTGATACGAACGATGCGCAGGAACAATGTTTAGAAACATGTGGTAAACTACTGATGAATACTTTCAGACCCGTAATAGGAAAGTGAATGATCGTGATCGTGCAATTAATAAGAGAAATCATAGTCGACAGGCTGGATGAACGATCCTTGATAATCCGCAAAGCTGCAGACCCTTTACAGGATTTTTTTGAATGTATGTTATCATTCATATCTGAATTCTGTTCGCCATATAGACGAATTTTTGTATTACAATGGAGCTTCTGAACAGAGCACTGGCCACGAAAATGAGTGATTTAGATGCGTTGAGATTATTTTCTGTAAGAAGTATTGTAGGCCATACCAGAAAGTAGAAAAGCACTTGGAAATAATTTCGCTTGGAAACAATTTTGGGATAGAGTTTTCAGAGTAGTTGCTGCCAGAGCTCTTCAGGAATGAATCTATCGTTAATAAGGCCATGGAAAGGGGACACACTAATCATTAATAAATTACGCAGAGCGAATTAGAAGGGCGTGGTGGCCTAGGAATTGACGTATGCCGAAGAGGAGGTAGTAAGTGATATTCTACGTGTACTAACTACTGATAACGTGGCCGAGCGGTTCTAGGCGCTACAGTCTGGAACAGCGTGACCGCTACGGTCGCCGGTTTGAATCCTGCCTCGGGCATGGATATGTGTGATGTCCTTAGGTTAGTTAGGTTTAAGTATTTCTAAGTCCTAGGGGACTGATGACCTTAGAAGTTTAGTCCCATAGTGCTCAGAGCCATTTGAACCATTTGAAGTACTGAGAAAAGACAGAGCCGTATTTTTCCGGATCCCAAAAACGTTGGCTCACTCAGACGCTGTAGTCCAGAAATCCAGGCTGCGGAACTTAGAGATTCTCGCTGGGATAACCAGGCCGTAAGGAGAAGAGTTCAGGAGTGTAAAGGTTTAGATGGGAGACAAAAGGAGAAAGACTTTAATAGGAAAGGGTACAGTGGAAACATTAATTCACTACGACGTATGGGAAGGGCCTCATTCATTTCTTATTTACAACTGGATCTCGGAATAATAAGTAAGTTGACCTTTACTACGCAGAAACTGCGGGAGTGTAGATCTCAATTACATACTTTGTTCTGCAGCATGAGAACAGTATATCATTGGACATGGGTTTCTGTTGATGTCAGAATTTACACCTTACAAGGGTTTGCAATGGAATGTTTCAAACAAAGTATATGTTTTCATCTTCATTTTCCAGATATCCTAAAATTAGGCAAAACTCTCGATCCTAAAAGGCGTCGGATGACCTAACGAAACCGTCCGACCGCCATGTCATCCTCAGTTGTTAGACGTCACTGTATAGGTATATGGAAGGACATGCGGTCAGCACACTGCTCTACGGGCAGTTCGACAAAGGACAAATTTAATTAGCTTAAAATGAACAGGAAGTCTAAAGCAGTCGTTTAGAAGGCGGATTTCTCGAAGAATCAGATCTGAGTAAAATCTTAAGCTTTCGATGATCACCTCCATCGTCTAATCCGAGCGTTATGGACCCACATTCAGGAGGACTATGGTTCAAATCCACGTCCAGCCATTCCTGTGATGTCCGTTAATCACTCCAGGAAAAATTAGACAGGCACGGCCGTTTTCTTTCCCCTCCTTGAAACGTTTCCGAACGTGGCTCCGTCTACAATGACCGCAATGTCGACGGGTTGCTAAACTCTAATCTTACTTCCTTCCATCGTCGTCGTCGATGAAGGTGATCGTCAAAAGCTCGAGATTTCACTGAGATTTCACACTGCAAGAAAACCGTTACTACGATGTTGTTGCGAGAAACATCTCTTTCAGAGAAGGAACCATCTTGGAATTCAATTGAAGTTATATTGAAAAGCTGCAGGAAAAATAATACAATTTGACGGGACAGCGACTTGGAATTATCGTTTCCAAATACTCCACAAACTTCCCGGCAGATCGAAACTATATGCCGGACTAAGATTTTAACCGGGAAACCTACCTTCCGCTGGCAATGTTGTAACCAACTTAGCTACACAAGAAACTTCTTACGGTTTCCAGATGTCTTTTCTGAACGTTCGCTTTCTGAAGCACCTCATGATAACCCAATTATGTAGGGATATAATGTCTTTATGGATATGTTATCAAATGCAGGAATATTTGAAGATAATCCTTAGCTGGTGGGAAGACTGACGGTTGACCCGCAACATACACAAATGTAATGTAATTCGCGTAAATAGACTAAAAGATCTGATATATTTAAGCTAAAGATCGGCCGTTAGTCACTATAATCAGTCACGACCATAAAGGATGAAGGAATAATTGTCCGGAGTGAACAATGTGGAACAACTACATAGAAGTTATACAGAGTGGAAAAATCCTGAAGATAAGTAATTCACTTTAATTACAAAATATTCGTTCGACATTATTTTTCCGGGTTGTGAGGCTTAATAAATTGGAGTAATGGAAGAGATAGAGGAAGCTTCAGACAAAACTCGCACACTTCATGACGGCTTTTTTTTGTTCTCTAGATGGCGTTTTGTCTCCCCCTTTCTTCACCTGATACTTGGTGCAAGTAGTAAATGTTTAACATGGTTCAATTAAAACATGTTTAAGTTGTCTCCAGTCACTGGTTTTACAGTTGTCCAACTGCTGAAGCTCTGTTTCGACATGACAGTGCGATATATAGTCTCTTAGTTTCAAGTTATTTCTGCCCAAACGTAGGTTAATGTTTCATGGAAGTAGTTTTCTTTCAACGAAGAATGTTTCCTGGTATTTTCAAATACGTCTTATATATATTACCATCTTTTCTAAACTTACCTCATCTGTGATAACACTAGGCGGTAGTACTCATCGCAGTTATGTTGGTTAGGTAACTGATTTTCTTAGTGAAAATTTATTTCGCGGTGTAGTCTCGTTCGTCCTCAACACACTTCTGTGTCATTTTGTCAGCTGAAAGTAATACTTTCCCAGAGAATTACCCTTCTTTTGTCGGAGTCAAAAGGTCAGTGCTTTGGCGACAGCTAGTGTTGAATCATTTAGTCTACGAGATGTAAGATACACAGAAGCAGTAGAAAATCTGAAACACACTGACAGCGACGCAGATGATTGAAAACATGTTACTTTTCCACGACTTTCATCTGCTGAGTATTAACGTCTGGTGCGCGTCAGAGGCGATATTTTTACTAATTCAACTGGAAAACAGAATGTTCTCCCCGTGTGTAACGAGTTCCCGATTATGACTACCAAATTTAACTCTTTATTATTGATACTGTGCATTCCGGATGTAGAATACATTAAAATATTCAGAGAGTATATTACAGCAGTATAATAACATAAGTACAACTGATGAATGCCAACTGATAAATGTAATTGGATGATATGGCGTAATACTAACAGTCATTATTATATTCAGATAAACCCAGCATACCAATTTTCATTACCTATAATGGGAAATAATATATAGAATTTTTTATTCCTAAGTCTTATTCTAAATTTTCAGTAGGTGAACATAGACTCGAAGCTCGAACTTTCGCCCTATCACACTAACGACGCATCATGTGTAAGCTCCACGCTGTTGTCTTGCGACCTTCTTTAATACTGAAGATAATGACTTGCACACTTTCGCAGTCACATGCGTCATCCGCTGATCTGCCCATCTGGCATAGCAGCTGGGAGAGAGGGTAGCATCATTTCATTGTAAAAAAAAAAAAGGATCCTAGGTGTACTATACCGTTTAGTGACCTTGAACTAGGAGTCTTGCTTTAAAGTAGGTAGCAGACAGACACTCGAACTATTAAGGCCGGCCGGGGTGGCCGAGCGGTTCTAGGCGCTACAGTCTGAAACCGCGCGACCGCTACGGTCGCAGGTTCGAATCCTGCCTCGGGCATGGATGTGTGTGATGTGCTTAGGTTAGCTAGGTTCAAGTAGTTCTAAGTTCTAGTGGACTGATGACCGCATATGTTAAGTCCCATAGTGCTCGGAGCCATTTGAACCATTTTGACTGTTAAGCTTACCAGGAAACCCAACACACAGTATGGATATGGAAGGCAGCAAATACTCTACACCCCATCGAACTTTCCTTTACGAGTTCTAAATCTTGATCTGATGTAAGCTGTAACTCAGAGGTTCAATAATTACAACGCTGTTGTGTAAAAGTTAAGGATGAAAGTAGCTCTAGCTTAATGCTTCACTGTTAAGAAGCAGAGCAACGATGAGACTAGTATCATACAAAGGAAGAACTGATGCATATAGTGCAGAAGGTTAGTGCTAGAAATACACAGTGAGAGGAACAGAAATGACACTTTATTCAAAGGTAATAATTACAGCGATGTAACTGCAACTTTTGATGGTGCCCTAGGTATAACAGAAGACTTGGTTAGGAGTTCCTGTGGCAGGCCGCGCTATTCCTCCACGAGCGCGATTGACAGCTGCAGAATTGTCGATGGTTCACGTCTCCCCAACTCTCGACTGGATTTAAATCGGGGGAACGGGAATTCCAGGACATTCGCCGAAATTCCTCTCATTCCAGGAGCTCCTCCACCTGCGCAGTTTAATCTGGCCGTGCACTGCCATCCGTAAAAAGGAAGTCAGGCCGAATGCTCCCATTAAAAAAAAACCACACTTGTGTCGCAAGATCGATGGTCGGTGACTGTGCCGTGTTCAAAGATTTGAGGGTCAAAGATACGACATTGTCTCCCCACACCATAATACGTGGGCCAATGAAACAGTCATGTGCGACAATGCTGGAAGTACCGCTTCATAATGGGAGAGTGGGAACACTTAGTGCATCCATGAACATTGTTGCACATGATCTATGTGTTCAGGTTTCGGAATGGGGGGGGGGGGAAAGGTTGTACTGACCGGCAAATCTTTGCAGGTTAACGCCATTGTGACACTATTCTCCTCCCACACGTACGCCTCTTCAGGGGTGCATTCGAACCTGAGATCATGTTGATGAATGACAATGTGTAACCGTTTAGAACTTCGCAGGTGGAGGTTCAGTTGGAACGAGAGGATATTCGACACATGTACTGGCCTGTCGGTTCCCTTGACTTAAATACCGTCGAGCAAGTGTGGGTTGCGTTGGAGATAAGTACTCCAGCTCTTCCATATGGTCCAACGACGGTCCAATAGTTGTCGGCGGCGCTGGTGGAGGAATGGAACACACTGCAACAGGTTCCCGTCGCCAACCTTGTGGCCAGTATGGGAGCACTTTGCAGAGCATGCAGTCCATTAGGCGCCCTATTAAGAACCATGCTCTGCTTTCATAATGTTCTGTGTCCATAGCAAATCATGGTGACTTGAGGGTAATTATTTTCTTTTATTAAAGTGTCATTTAATGCTGTCGCTTTTAGCACTTCTTTCAGTTACCTTCTACTATACTGTAGCAGTTCTTTCTATGCATGCTCCAAGTTTTATCAAGCTGTGTTATTCGGCAGTGACACATCATGCGAAAGTTACTTTCGTATACTAAAGGGTATATACCGAGTCAGGATTTTTTATCATGAGACGACGAAATAAAAAAGGAGAAAAAAAATTGTAACACCAAGAAGGAGTTGTGCGACATTAACGAAAGATGGTAGATGTGTTTTTACCTCTGAAAGATGATGTCCATTAACATTTCGCGCAAGTTGTGTAATAATGGTGGTAGTAGGGCCACATTGAGGATGCAGTTTGCTTTATACACACATTGTGACGGACGTGAGCTTCAGTTTCATTTGGGACTGGAGGCGATGAGTTGGTGTTTGTCAAGAAAGCCTTTATGGCGATAATAGTGCCATTATCAACGCGTAACTGATTTGAACGAGTTTTGTAATAGGGCTACAATAATCTGGACGTTCCTTCCGCGATACTGATGTTAGAATTCGCAACCCGCTCGGTTAGCCGAGCGGTCTAACGCACGGCCTTACGGGTTGGGAAGGAGCGTCTGGTCCCCGGCACGCATCCTCCCGGCGGACTTGTGTCGAGGTCCGGTGAGCCTGCCAGTCTGAGGGTGGATTTTAGGCGGTTTTACATCTGCTTCGGTGAATACTGGCTAGTTCCCCTTATTCCACCTCAGCTACACTATGTCGGTGATTGCTGCGCAAACAAGTTCTCCACGTACGCGTACACCACCGTTACTCTAACACGCAAACATAGGGGCTACACTCGTCTGGTGTGTGACGTTTCCCTGGGGAGGGGGGAAGGGTTCCACCGGAGCCCGAACGGCACAATAACCCTGAAAGAGTGGTTCGGTGTGGGGCTGCAGAGGGGTGAAGTGGACTGCGGTAGTCGTCGTGGGATTGAGGACCACTGCGGCTGCGACCGAGATGGAGCCTCTCCGTAGATTCTAGGCCTCCGGTTAACATACAATACAATGCAATACAATTCAATACAAAGAGTTCGCAGGAATGTAGCCAATGTACATGTGTACTGGCAGCGGCAGTCGCAGGAATGTGAGATCGCAACCTGACCGGGCTCTGGCATTACGGAGAGGGAAGACCGTCGTGTCCGTCGTACGAATCTGGAGCATCTTACGGCATCTGCAGCAGCAATTTGAGCAGCAAAAGGTATTATCCGCCGATACCAATGTTGATCCCCTGCCAAATACCAAGGATTAAATAGGAAATCTAATTTTTATTGTAGAATCGGCTCCAGTGTGATAAAATACTTAAATATTAAAATACCTATATGTAACACTTTTGTCGTTACGTGATAGGTGGTGCAGTAATCGAGAAATAACGCGATTGAGTTCCAAAACTATTATCTTGAGAAAAATGCACTGGATCAAAAAAGAAAAAGCAGGCGCTTGTGGATAACGACTGAGTGTTTCACAGATTTCTCCATGTAGCTGTTTGAAACGTTAATTCATTCATTGTTTAACTTGATGTTGCGTGCACGTCCTCCTCCATTTGTTAAATGAGTTCATTCATACCGTGACCCCAATATTGTGTATAAATCAGATTGTTACAGCAAAAGGAGAAAACCGAAGTGGTTTGTATTTATGGAGAATTTGGCAGAAACGTCGGTAATTCCATAGTCTTTTATGCTCAAAGTTTTCCAAGCGCTGTCAGATCACGACTCTCTCTTTATCTAAGTTGCATACGATACATACACTGCTCGTATATTGATGGCCGCGATCGATTGGATGGCTCTCCACTAAGGGTACTGTTTATCCATCAAAAGGAAATCATCGAAAACAGTTTCTGCAGAGAAGTGTGAAATTATGATATTAGCTGCAGTGAATCACAACTCTAATGTGAGCACTCGGCAATTAATTCGTGAATCCGGAGTTAATCAAACTACCGTTTGCCGAATTTTTAAACTTAGAATATATCATCCGTTTACTTCTCCCTACGGGAACTTCATGGAATTAGGTTTCAGAACAAGTAACAATTTGCCAGTAGTTGTTTGAGGAAATACAGAGAGACCACGATTTTTTTCTCGAGTATATTTCTCTTACGAGTCGACCTTCACGAGGCATGTAATGATTAATCGACGCAACGCGCATTATTGAAATGTGGAACCACCCATATTCGTTATGCTAAGCTGAACATCAGCGTCGGTGGAATGTAGATGTTTGGTGCGGAATAGTTGGTGACAAAATCTTTAGTCCATTCTTTATTGATGGTAAATGCTGATAAATACTAGAGATGGGTAGTTCGCGAGGTAACGGGTGCAAAGGAACGGTTCACCAAGATGAACGAAAGGACCAGGAACGGCTGCAGATAGTAGCACATGTCGGAACGAATGACGCCTGCCGCTTGGGTTCTGAGGCCATCCTTGGTTCCTTCCGGCGGCTGGCTGATTTGGTGAAGACAACCAGCATCACACGCGGAGTGCAAGCTGAGCTTAATATCTGCAGCATAGTGCCCAGAGTCGATCGCGGTCCTCTGGTTTGGAGCCGTGTGGAGGGTCTAAACCAGAGGCTCAGACGACTCTGCGACTATAATGGTTGCAAATTCATCGACCTCCGTTATTGGGTGGAGAACTGTAGGGCCCCCCTAGACAGGTCAGGCGTGCACTACACACCGGAAGCAGCTACTAGGGTAGCAGAGTACGTGTGGCGTGCACACGGGGGTTTTTTAGGTTAGAGGGACCCCCCCCCCCCCTTGGGCGAAACGATAAAATACCTGACGGCTTACCAGAGAGGACATTATCATCGTTGATAAAGAACGTCCGTCCTCAGAGACCAAAAACAGGAAAAGTTAACGTAATATTGGTAAACTGCAGGAGTATCCAGGGCAAGGTTCCTGAATTAGTATCTCTTATTGAAGGAAATAGTGCGCATATAGTATTAGGAACGGAAAGTTGGTTAAAACCGGAAGTGAACAGAAACGAAATCCTTGACACAGAATGGAATATATACCGCAAGGATAGGATAAACGCCAATGGTGGAGGAGTATTTATAGCAGTAAAGAATTCAATAATATCCAGTGAAGTTATTAGCGAATGCGAATGTGAAATAATCTGGGTTAAGTTAAGTATCAAAGGTGGGTCAGATATGATAGTCGGATGCTTCTATAGACCACCCGCATCAGCAACCGTAGTAGTTGAGCGCCTCAGAGAGAACCTGCAGAACGTCGTGAAGAAGTTTCGTGATCATACTATTGTAATAGGGGGAGACTTCAATCTACCAGGTATAGAATGGGATAGTCACACAATCAGAACTGGAGCCAGGGACAGAGACTCTTGTGACATTATCCTGACTGCCTTGTCCGAGAATTACTTCGAGCAGATAGTTAGAGAACCAACTCGTGAAGCTAACGTTTTAGACCTCATAGCAACAAATAGACCGGAACTTTTCGACTCCGTGAATGTAGAAGAGGGTATCAGTGATCATAAGTCAGTGGTTGCATCAATGACTACAAGTGTGATAAGAAATGCCAAGAAAGGAAGGAAAATATATTTGCTTAACAAGAGTGATAGGGCACAAATCGCAGAATATCTGAGTGACCACCATCAAACGTTCATTTCTGAGGAAGAGGATGTGGAACAAAAATGGAAAAAATTCAGAAACATCGTCCAGTACGCCTTAGATAAGTTCGTACCGACTAAGGTCCAAAGCGAGGGGAAAGATCCACCGTGGTATAACAATCATGTACGAAAGGTACTACGGAAACAAAGAAAGCTTCATCATAGGTTTAAGAGTAGTCGAATCATAGCTGATAAGGAAAAGCTGAACGAAGGGAAAAAGAGCGTAAAGAGAGCAATGAGAGAATCATTCAACGAATTCGAACATAAAACATTGGCAAACAATCTAAACAAGAACCCTAAAAAGTTTTGGTCATATGTAAAATCGGTAAGCGGATCTAAATCCCCTATTCAGTCACTCGTTGACCACGATGGCACCGAAACAGAGGACGACCGAAGAAAAGCAGAAATACTGAATTCAGTGTTCCGAAACTGTTTCACTGCGGAAAATCGTAACACGGTCCCTGACTTCAGCCGTCGCACGGACGCCAAAATGGAAAATATTGAAATAAACGATATCGGAATTGAAAAACAACTGCTATCACTTAGTAGCGGAAAAGCATCCGGACCAGACGAGATACCCTTAAGATTCTACAGTGATTATGCTAAAGAACTTGCCCCCTTTCTATCAGCAATTTATCGTAGATCGCTGGAAGAACGTAAAGTACCTAGCGACTGGAAGAAAGCGCAGGTCGTTCCCATTTTCAAGAAGGGTCATAAATCAGATGCGAATAATTATAGGCCTATTTCGCTTACGTCAATCTGTTGTAGAATAATGGAACATGTTTTGTGTTCTCGTATTATGACGTTCTTAGATAATACAAATCTCCTTCATCATAACCAACATGGATTCCGCAAACAGAGATCATGTGAAACTCAGCTCGCCCTATTTGCCCAAGAAATTCTTAGTGCCGTAGACACTGCCGAGCAGATTGATGCCGTATTCCTGGACTTCAGGAAGGCATTTGATACGGTTCCGCACTTACGTTTAGTGAAAAAAATACGAGCTTACGGAATATCGGACCAGGTTTGTGATTGGATTCAGGATTTCCTAGAAGAAAGAACACAACATGTCATTCTTAACGGTTCAAAATCTGCAGATGTAGAGGTAATTTCGGGAGTACCGCAGGGAAGCGTGATAGGACCTTTATTGTTTACAATATACATAAATGACTTAGTTGACAACATCGGTAGCTCCGTGAGGCTATTTGCAGATGACACGGTTGTCTACAAGAAAGTAGCAACATCAGAAGACTCGTACGTACTCCAGGAGGACCTGCAGAGGATTAATGCATGGTGCGACAGCTGGCAACTTTCCCTAAACGTAGATAAATGTAATATAATGCGCATACATAGGGGCAGAAATCTATTCCAGTACTATTATGCCATGGGTGGTAAATCATTGGAAGCGGTAACGACCGTAAAATACTTAGGAGTTACTATCCGGAGCGATCTGAAGTGGAATGATCTCATAAAACAAATAGTGGGAAAAGCAGGCGCCAGGTTGAGATTCATAGGAAGAATTCTAAGAAAATGTGACTCATCGACGAAAGAAGTAGCTTACAAAACGCTTGTTCGTCCGATTCTTGAGTATTGCTCATCAGTATGGGACCCTTACCAGGTTGGATTAATAGAAGAGATAGACATGATCCAGCGAAAAGCAGCGCGATTCGTCATGGGGACATTTAGTCAGCGCGAGAGCGTTACGGAGATGCTGAACAAGCTCCAGTGGCGGACACTTCAAGAAAGGCGTTACGCAATACGGAGAGGTTTATTATCGAAATTACGAGAGAGCACATTCCGGGAAGAAATGGGCAACATATTACTACCGCCCACATATATCTCGCGTAATGATCACAACGAAAAGATCCGAGAAATTAGAGCAAATACGGAGACTTACAAGCAGTCGTTCTTCCCACGCACAATTCGTGAATGGAACAGGGAAGGGGGGATCAGATAGTGGTACAATAAGTACCCTCCGCCACACACCGTAAGGTGGCTCGCGGAGTATAGATGTAGATGTAGAATTCCAAGGAACGATCGGTTCATAGTTCACTTCGGTCGCGGCGGTCTACTTATAGTTCCCGGGAATGAGGAACGATCGGCTCATAGTTCACTTCTGTCGCGGCGGTCTACTTATAGTTTCCAGGAACGAGGAACAATCGGTTCATAGTTCACTAGTTCACTTCGGTCGCCGCGGTCACTTCGGCAGTTCTCGTTCCAGCCTCGGTCGCGTACTCGTCTCAGTCTCGGTCTCCCTCGGCCGCACTCGTCGTTCTTCGCATGACCACCTGTCTCAGTTCCACTGCCGACTGCTCCTAGTTAGTTCAGTATTCATTTGTTCGTTTCGTTCACGGCGCTCGCCAATTTTACATGTGTTCCAAACTGTTCTTGCACTTGGTTCTGGCTATTCAGCGTCCACGACCGGTAATCAAAAAGTATTTTATAGTTACGTAAATTACATAAAAATTACGTTGTATGTAATAGGTACGTCTTTTCAGGTAACAAATGGGCATATCATCTCACTTCATTATTTCGATGAACAGCAGAAGACATACTTATAACAAGGCAAGTTTTCTTTGTTATTCATATATTCTTTTGGTTTCATTGACTTGATTTAGCAGCTAACTTTCAATAATTTGCTTAATTTTTAGTGTATCTTACATATACAGAACAGTACATTTAGGAAGGCTCTATTTATTTTTAAGTTTGGTTGTTTCCAATTTTCATTACCTGCCAGTTTGGTTTCTTTGAAGAAGAAAAAAGTGGGTAGTGGGTCATTTTGGCTCAGTAGGAAAAGCGGTGCCTCCCAATTTGAAAAGACGTAATTGCCATGAAATCGTATTTACTTATTATGTCAAAACATTTGCTCAGAAGAAGCTTTCAAACCAAAAACTTTATTACTGGGAACCTTTATTATTATTATTATTATTGCTGTATTAACTTTAATAATGCAACATAAAAACCTAATTTTTACTAAGCGTGTGACGCATGTATGAGAAAACCACATTTTATTTTATGCTCTAATAAAGTCTCTACTTCACCTGCGAACTCAGAGACAACGTGAAGTATATATAGGGTGAAACGATTATTGTTTACAATGTAGCATAGCTATGTAGTGGAAGTCGAAACGAAGAATTTTATACAAGACACTTGAGGGATATTAAGTTGGGAAAGAGCCACCAACAGGTTTACAAGACTACATGTCGCGTGAGATTTTCATGTTCTCGTCTCCAGCTCTCTTCACATCGTCATCGATTGTTTCGTAATTGTTGCTTGCATTAGCTTGTTATTTCTTCTCTGCCTAAGTATTACATGTGTGTCTGTTTGTTGTATCTGCTCGTAACGGGCAACACATCGTCCGTAATTGGCGAGCAGTCTGTACTCGGGGACGGTTTTCCTTGCGCCACCCTATATTATTTCCCTGCGATCAGCCACAAAAGGCTCGGTTGGCTAAACGAGAGGTTCTACAGCATCACAGAAATTACTTCTAAAAATGTGTAAGAATTCTGTAATGAATAAAATCTCTATACTCCAGGGGGGAGGCAAGTGCCCCTTCTTGGCTCCCTCCACCTTCAGTCACCTACACTATTAGTTTTCAGTTTTTCATAAGAACCATATACCAAGCACAAATGAACGGTGAACGAGTAAAAATGAACGGTTCCCAACAGAGAACGATCAGCAGTGAACTAGTTCCCAAGGATGAACGAGTTTGCCCATCTCTAATAAATACGAACATTCTTGGAGAACGTTCTTTCAGTATTGCTTGCAGACCTTCCCATGGACTAGCGAGAAACAATGGGGTTTCAACGTGACGGTTGACCTGCACATTATTCTGAACCAGCGCGGGAAGGAATAGATCGCGTGTGCAACCATCGATGAATCGGAAAAGGCAGTCCAGTCCCTCGTAACGCAAGGTCGCCAGTTCTTACTTCGCCTGACTTTGGTTTTGTGGAGTTTATAATGAACTGCCAGCAGCTCACAATTATATGATTCATCCATCCCATTGCATGTCAGAAGATTACAGCGGAAATACTTCTCAGTTTTGTGGACTCATTCTATTTTTTTTTCCTTCCTTGTGATTTCATTCCTCTGCCCAATATGGACAGGGGAGGGCTGACACCGGCTCGACTCAGTCCATGTGAGGATAAATAAGTGCATCGAAGTAACTGACGACATTCTGAGAACTTACGGTGTAATAATTGTTACATACAATCACCCAGTTGGTTCTAGGTGAGAGGACACACCTCAGAGAAGTTCTTTCACAATTACTGAAAATGCCTGTTTCCTTTTTTCCTTACCCTACGTATTTTCTCGAAATAATACCGTTTATTAACACTATTTGGTTTTCTTGTCGATAAAAACGCCATCTGCCTCGCAATGAAGAAACTGTTACGTATTTTTTCCGTAGAATGCGAATCTACAATAAAAGTGGGATGTTTCTATTTAAAATTTCCAAGTTGCCCTCAGCCTCATTCTCGTTTCTGTCGGATGAGTGGTTTTTGAGATGTTTCGTTGTCTGAAGATAAAGAAACTTACCTGTAGATTCCACTGTTCATAATAATTTACAATGAGCGTGAAATATTCAAGGATCTTGCCTTGTAAGCTAGTTGTCCACAACACCTGCCAGTCCAGCAAGGAATGCAAGAGGCATCTGTTGAGTTTCGAAAGTAAGGAAGAGGCGCTTCCAGAATTCAAGCTTTTCCGGATAGCACAGTTGGTGAGTGTTTGATTTTGTTTTAAGGCGCGAAAACAACTAGTGTCATACGCGCCCATGTCAAAATTTTAAAACAAAAAGACGACGAATAAAAAACGACTACACGTCAAGATAAGACAGATGAAAACAGGAGCATGGAGAAAGGTCTATACAAAACGCCATAGAGAGACTGATGTCCATAACTAAAAATTAAGTGGCCTTCACCATATTGTTGCGAGGGATAAAAATCAAAACGCGGTCGACAACCCGCGCGTCGTTCGCTAGAACGGCCGATACCTCAGATTGCAAATACGAAAGGGAACTCAACGGTTTAGAAAAGTATTTCGTCAAGAAATGCCGGGAAAGAAGTTATCAGGTTCGAGTCCCTCTCAGAACACAATTGTTATATCAAATCTTATTTGTAAAAGTGTGCTCTGTGCTTGAGCTGCTCCGTCATTTACGTCTACACCTAAATTTGAATCAAGTTATTGCGATGAAGATTTGTGACTCTTATAGATTCATGTTCTGTGAAAATAATTCAACATACAAATTATACAACCTCATCGTTCACTTTACAGTTATCGTTCAGAAGCTTACGTTCAGTAATACATAGACTCATTTAAAGAGAAAAAAACATTAGTATTTGCAGAATTAGTCTTTCACTTTGCTTTGGAGGACGCCCTGCTTTGATAATTCGTGACACGTTTGAACTGTGTACCGGGCATGGTCTCTAACCCAGACACTTGACTCAGATGCGGTTTTCAGTTCGAGCCCCTGTCCGGTATACAGTTTTAATCTACTTTGAACTTCACTGAAATTGCGCATATTAGATCTTCCTCCTTAACTACGTGAAAAAATCCTTACTGGTTTGCTGGACACAAATTGCTTCTGTTTGTTAGCTAGCTTCCTGTTGTTGTCAATTTGAAGAACCTCTCTTAGCCTTCTGAAATATCTGTATGGTTTCCTTTCGGATTTATTTTTCAGAATCGTTTGTGTAATAAAATAACGTAGGCGCTAAGTTGAACTCATTCATGTGATTGGTAGCGATGCAATTAAGATCGAGGCTATTTGTTACTTTCAAAGTGCAAGATGGCTGTTTTATGGAAGAAAACGACGACTGTTAATAAAGGTAATATTTTTTATACAGCAAGCCACCTGCCTACTGACGAACCGTAGAATTCGTTGTAGCCTACCGAAGTAACATAACTTTACACTTTTATGTTTTCTGGCTTGTGAGCTTCACTTACGGTAATGTGTGCTAGAAAAGTAATCGTATCAATTTTATTAATGCCACATACATGTGAGAGCTTACGTTGGGAAATGTTTATGAAATTCTTCAGACGCACAGTTGCGAGTGGTTCTCCCGGATCAAATGTAATCAGTCAGTGGCAGGTGACGCTTTACCAAGAAGATCTTAGACGTTTAATGGCAGTAGCGACACTTAAAAGTCAAGGTGAAGCTTCACATTAATCGTCATCTGTCAAGTAACTTGCTAAGGAAGCTGGAATCTCAACTGACGAGAGCTGAAAAATTAATGATGCCTGGAGTTGCTATAAAGGTTTTCCCTAAACCACCATTGAGAAGCAGAAGGAACATCGACTGAAGGTTTCCAAGCAAGGGACTCCATGCAGTATCACGATTACAAAAGAAAAAAAAATCATGCATGAATTTGATCATAACGGATTTTCCACGACATTGTAGCCAAAGTGACATCAAAGTGCTCTTCGAAAGGTTTCCTGTACACAAAGTATGTACGAAAGCATCGATTAGCTATTAAATAGAGGCTGAGTTATTTTTATGGCAACAGAGATTTTCATTTTAAATTTTTAATTCAAGGCGAAACAGTTCATCGCCATTACCATGCAAGCGTTTCGAAAAGGTACATAGGTGCAACAATTTGTGGGCATATGACATGAACTGGTGACGAAACCTTAAACGTAAATAAATTATGTGGCACACTTCAGTTTTGTTGGCAGGATCCTGGATAAATGAAATGACTACGAAGCAGATTCCTTACAAAATACGCGCGCGACCTACCCTGCAGGAGTCTATGTACGTCTATCTAGTCACAAATGGTTACGGGACTCGGCTGATCGCTACAGGTTGTCAAACGAAACACCTTTCAACCGTCTAATTTTCAAATTTATTTTATTTGGCTACCTGTTTCGGTGATTAAGCACGTCATCTTCAGGCAACTGACCGACGAGTGGGATCTGTAGATTTCTGTTTGCTACAGCGATCACTTCAATCATCTGCCGACTATTAGACAAGCATCCACACCAAACCGATACGGAGATTCTTCGTGAAGTCAAATGAGAATTCCCGGAGAGGAGACGACGCTCATTTCGAGGAACAGCACTAAGAAAATCTAGAGAACAGCCTTTGAAGCTGATTGCAGAACGATTCTACTGCCACCAACGTACATTTCGTGTAAAGTCCACGAAGACAAGGTAAGAGAAGTTACGGCTCGTATGGAGACGGATGACAGTTGTTTTCCCTCGCTCTATTTGCGAGTAGAACAGAAAAGGAAATGACCAGTAGTGGTGCAAGGTCTCCTCCTCCATGCACCATACAGTGCGCACGGTATGTACGAAGGAGTAGATTAATTAATCAAAAAATAAAAACGTTCCCATAAAATTATTAACGAAGGTTCAGTATTTTCAGAATACTTCTCAGTCTCAAGAATTTCAAAAGAGCTCTATAAACCGTTTGAGTCACAAGTTTTCAGAAGTTTTCACTAATGTGTAACTGTTCCGTTGTCCATGTTCATACGTAATGTACGAGTCGTAATGTAGCAGCTTTGCATACAAATTAATAATTAGGTGTACTAATGGATCGTGTGCTCAGATCTCGACTTCACAGTGGATCCGGCACCCGGAAGCGGTGCACCCTTGCACCCTCGGGCTGGGGCCGGTCCTGAATACATCATTACTGTGACTGCATCTCACCGTTTCGTGACTATGGCACCGCATCTGTCCACTCACACTCAAAGATTTGAGCGTTTTCTGCCGAAACGCTTCACCTGCACTACTCAAAAATGCTCTTCTTGTCTCCAAATTTAAAATCAGTATGAGTGATTTCAGGTGTGCCGCAGGGGAGTGTCTAGGACCGTTGCTATTCACAATATACATAAATGACCTTGTGGATGACGCCGGACGTTCACTGAACCTTTTTGCGGATGATGCTGTGGTATATCGAGAGGTTGTAACAATGGAAAATTGTACTGAAATGCAGGAGGATCTGCAGCGAATTGACGCATGGTGGAGGGAATGGAAATTTAACCTCAATGTAGACAAGTGTAATGTGCTGCGAATACATAGAAAGAAAGATCCCTCATCATTTAGCTACAATATAGCAGGTCAGCAACTGGAAGCAGTTAATTCCACAAATTATCTGGGAGTATGCATTAGGAATGATTTAAAATGGAATGGCCATATAAAGTTGATCGTCGGTAAAGCAGATGCCAGACTTTCATTGGAAGAATCCTAAGGGAACGCAGTCCAAAAACGAAGGAAGTAGGTTACGGTAGGCTTCCGTACCAGATAGGGTTGATAGAAGAGATAGAGAAGATTCAACGGAGAGCAGCACGCTTCGTTCATTTAGAAAAAGCGTTACGGAGATGATAGATAAACTCCAGTGGAAGACTCTGCAGAAGAGACGCTCAGTAGCTCTGTACGGGGTTTTGTTGAAATCTGAAGAACATACCTTCACCGAGGAGTCAAGCATTATATTGCTCCCTCCTACGTATATCTCTCGAAGAGACCATGAGGATAAAATCAGAGAGATTAGAGCCCACATAGAGGCATACCGACAATCCTTCTTTCCACGAACAATACGAGACTAGAATAGAAGGTAGAACCGATAGAGGTACTCAAGGTACCATCCGCCACACACCGTCAGGTGGCTTGCGGAGTATGGATGTAGATGTAGATGTAGAAATGACATAGTTTCGAAATTATTGACGGTTTAAAGAGAAGTTGTCATTGTCACTGAAAGACGAGACTAAAGAAATCATGCTTTCTAGAGGAAAGAATGGTGCACCGCTCTGGGCTCCAATAACAGATGGGCCCGCAAGCGTGAGAAAAAGATTCATCACTAATTACTCGTTTTTACTCACAGGTACTATGTCACTAAATTTCTTTTACATTTTGACATGAAAAACACGTCCGTTTTGTATGACCGATAGGTTCCAGAACGTTTATTTGGGCCATGTTGGTGAAACTCGGTGGTATGTAGCCTCCAGTTTTTTTGTGAGGTAGAGGGCAGGGAACGTCAATTGTGGCGGGTCAACCGAAACCGTCGCCGGGCAACATGCCCCAACAAGCAGAGCTGGAGCTGCCGCTGCATTGCTTCCGGAGGGGAGGAGTAGGCCGAGAGTAAATTTCCGTGTCTCCTACCGCCGGAGACGCGGCTCGAGTGCGCCCGAAGAAGGAGATTTGGAGCGGCTGCGGAGTACAGGCAGCTCACTTGTGTGCTGCGGTAACTCGAGAGCGGAAGCGAAGCGCTCGTACAGAACTAACAAGGGAACCGTGCCTGCTTTCCATCGCCGATTTCGACCAGATATATGCTACATGCAGGGCTTGGCAGGAAATGAAAGTGATGGAATTGTCGATCCAAATAGCCAAGCGTTTCGAAAAAATGCCATTTTTGGCGTACAGGTAGATCGGAAAGGTATGAGCCGTTCATGCTATCGTAGTTTCCAGGCAGCAACTGGCACAGCAAAAAGATTGCTGGACAGTAATCCGAGGCACGTGGGTTGGAGTCCCTAAGTGAAAATATTTTCTTTATTTTCATTTTCTGCATTACGTATACTGTAAATAAACCGAAATTACGTTCAGTGTAATGAGTTTATTAATATTCTCACGAAGGGCATGAAAATGAAAGGCAAGGGAAACTTCTGAATTGGAAATAAATTCCCAGTATAAGATTATGAGGTATACACGAGAAATTCATATACAAAATTACCTTTATTAATTGAAGCTATATGGTTCCAGAGGTTTTGCCAAGTTTCAGATGTCTATGATACACACCCGCAGACTTACAGTATGAACGAAAATTTGTAACAAGGCCGGGAGTCGAATCTTCACCACCTACTCAGTAGGTAGGTGCACCGACCACTACGCCACCCTACAACGGCCTCCCTTCTGAGTCCAAATTCCCATTCACTCCGCAGTCCATTTGGTATTCCCCCTAAACTCAAACTAGAGTATACTGGAAAGGCACCTCAGCATCGAATGAAACAGGGTATCATGCCTGACACCCAGGCGTGGGTGCTTTACACAGCTGGGCTCCAGAGCAATTTCATAATTTCGCATTCGATGTTTTACACGTCTTGGGGTGATATTAAGAAAAAGAACAGCGGAAGCAGTTATTTTCTCTGCACCTTGCACGCGTTACAAACGCCGCATATTTATAATTACAGGGCTGTTTTGAAGTTCGTATAGAGAAACGAAACTGATTTGCATACATAAAAGGTCTGTTCTCATGGCACATTTTGGAAGAACTGTGCGTAAAGTACCCTTTTGCAAAATATTGGTGACAACACAGGTGAAGAACAATGTGATTTATTATCATGCAATGCTCTCGGGATATGTTTTATTGTAGTCTCTGGATGAGATAAGAGCAGTTTTGAGGTTTTTTTAAAATTCTTTACCTGCCGATATGAATAGAATGATAGCGTTGCAATAGCAGAATGTATATATTGGGGATAGAGGGGGGGGGGGGGGGTGAAGAAACACTTTAATAATGCACGATGGCAATCCTGCTTTTCATCTTCAGACTCCCACAGCATAACTGCGGATTTGTTTGTCCTCCCCACAAGTCATTTAACATTTTTTTTTCTCCTGCACGTAGGGCGTTCATCACATATGTCAAAAACTTCTGTATAAGGCTTCGTAACCTTGCCTGATTCTGATGAAGTAATTAAAAAACCATGGGGCTAGGGCCTCCCGTCAGGTAGACCGTTCGCCTGGTGCAAATCTTTCAAGTTGAAGCCACTGCGTGCGACTTGCGTGTCGCTGGAGATGAAATGATGATGATAAGGAAAACACATCACCCCAGTCCCGGAGCGGAGAAAATCACCGACCCAGCCGGGATTCGAACATGGGCCGTTAAGTATGACATTCCGTTGCGCTGATCACTCAGCTACCAGGGGTGGACGACGATGTAATGATGGTACACATTTTGTCGCTTATTTATACGCAATTTCTTTGGAATCATTAGTACAAAAGAGGAAATACTTGCTTGAAGGCACCGTAGACAGTTAGCAATACTCGAAGTTTTTCAGAATTGGTTAAAGCATATTCGGCACTCTACAAGTGAATTATTTTCTTCATATTTCGATTCACTTGCAAATTAAGTAACGTAAAATTTGAAAATAAAAAAAAAATTGTTTCCACATAGGAACTCGACCACATGACGCTAGGATTACCGTTCCGTACTCTTTCACTGCACCAACTGCTTTTGGAAACTACTCTAACCTAAATGGTTCATCCCTTTCCCCGCCAACGCAATAATTCTTATTTTTGTAAATGATTAGCCATCTGGAACTTCCATTTCTGTTACCTTCATTTCTTGCTAATCTCTGCATGTACCACAAATTTGGACGATATCGGTGATGACTAGTAAGGGGAGGGGGGGGGGGCTGTCAGTCACGTAAAAATAAATGTATTACGCTGGAGTGCGGTATGAAGTAGCATGTTCCGTGGCTTGTGATTTGTTTGACAGAGAATAAGGCTTTCGTGTCGTCCAACATGAACCGTTTACGAGCTCGGACACTCATTCCCCTAACCATCACTACCGTAAATTTATTGTGCAGTGGCTCGACAACTAGTTAATGGTACAATAAATTGCATAAAATTCACAAAGCGTGTGGTTGCGTATTATTCCTGCATAAACAGCCATTACTATGTCCATGAACTAATAACATCGCGAGTGCCGAATTCTTCCGTATATTGAAAAATTATTTTAGTAACTAAATAGTCAGGATTATTTAATAAAATTTAACATTTCGCATTGTAGAGGTAAAGAATGTAATGTATGATCTCCCTTTCAAAATCAATAACAGTAAATAAATAAAACAAAATTGAAATGTTACACCACTATGCTAATGAAAATATATTGAATGGGATTATTTGAATAAGCCCTTTAGTAATAACCTATACAACCCGAAATCGTTTATCAGATTAAGTTAGAATACTGGTGTAATACAGTCTCTAAATTTTTAATGTATTCTATATCGCAAATAACTCAGTAATGGACGAGCGCGACAGTCATAATCCAGATGTCAGTAGTTGGTCAAAATACACTCTTCACCTGACGCAACTTCTAAAAATGCTGATGAACGGGCTGTGATGTGAAGACAGGTAGCCGATAAATAAGCCAAAGACATTTAATTTAATTATGACATGTACACGCAAGAGCTGTACGGTTTGTTAAGAACATACAATTTGTACCAGACCGAGAGTCGAACCCGGATTTCCCGCTTGACGTGAGCGGTCGCTTTAATGAGTCAGGCTATCCGAGCACTCTTCCAGGACCGACTCAGACATCCATATGTCCCAATGCTTACGTCCCATAGAGCTCGGACACAGTTGGTGTAATTTCCGCAAAGGGAGAGACATTGTTTTTCTCGTCCGATTGCCTTGCTTTGGCGTGAAATAAAGTAGTGCGGAGTACGTATTTTACAGTGTCAGTACAGTTCGGTGCAATTTCCTTCGGACATACGTGCATGCATATCCGAAGGAGAAGACACTGTCGACAGCCGTATTACAGTATGAATAGGGTTACGCAACAGCTATACGATTTATTAGAAACATACGAAAATTTGTGCCGAAATGGGACTAGAGCCCGAATTTCCTGCTTGTCACGAGCTGTCGCCTTAATTTACGGAAACAGCTTCCAATAATCGATATTGTTTCATCATTCCAGCATTAAAAGTCACTGGAATAAAACATAACCGTAAAATTTTTATCCAAATTCTGTTTTGAGTGGCTCAAGGTGCGATGTACATATAAACCTAATTTCCCAGTCGTATGGCTCATATGGGCAACCAGTGAAAATGTGATAAAAAGTGTAATTCATCCTTGGAAGTACTCACATTAGGTGAAAATTAGGTAATCGCTTACCTCAGGTTTTTCTGTACTGTTCGTTTACGTTGCTTCTTTGCCCAGTTGCATTAACAACAAACATACAGAGAATTCTACGAGGAGTTTCACTATTTGTTGATCAGTCGTCTTGTCAGTGCGAGAACGCACATGCATCCTGACCAAATGCCAATGAGAACCTTTGCGAGAAATTGCTGTGCATTATGGAATATCGTAGATTTAAAATTTCGGGATTGTAAGTTTCAGTTACAATCGGGATGCATATTACTGTCTCCCTTTTGTTTTTGTTGTGGTCTTTAGTCCGAAGATTGATTTGATGCAGCTCTACAATCTACACTACACTGCGCAGAATTTTTCGTCTCCGAATAACTCCTGCAACCCAAAAATGGTTCAAATGGCTCTGAGCACTATGGGATAACTTCTGAAGTCATCAGCCCCCTAGAACTTAGAACTACTTAAACCTAACTAACCTAAGGAATCACATGCATCCATGCCCGAGGCAGGATTCAAACCTGCGACCGTAGCGGTCGAGCAGTTCCAGACTGTAGCGCCTAGAACCGCTCGGCCACTCCGGCCGGCTGCTGCAACCCACGTCTTTCTAAATCTGCTTACTATATTTATCTCTTGGTCTCCCTCTACGATTTTACCCGTCACACTTCCCTCCAATACCAACTCAGTTATCCACTGATGTCTCAGAATGTGTCCTATAATCGATCCCTTCTTTGAGTCAAACCGTGCCACAAATTTCTTGTGTCATCAGTTCTATTCAGTATCTTCTCATTAGTTACGAGATCTACTCATCTAATTTTCACCATTCTGCTGTGGCGCCGCATTTTAAGAGCCCTTATTCTCTTCTTTTCTATACTCGTTATTGTCCATGTTTCATTTCCATACGTGGCCACAGTCCACACAAATACCTTTAGAACGGACTTCCTGACACTTAAATCTTTACTCGATGATAACAAATTTCTGTTCTTTAGAAACATTTTTCTTGTCATTGCCGGTATACGCTTTGCATCTTCCGTACGTCGCCAGTCATTAATTATTCCGCTGTCTAAAGAGCAAAAGTCGTCTGCTACTTTACTGTCCCGTTTCCTAATTTAATTCCCTCAACTTTACCTGATTTAATTCGACTACATTCCATTATCAATGTTTTGCTTTTGTTAGTGTTCATCTCATATCCTCCTTTGAAACCGCTGTCCATTCCGTTCAAATGCTCTTCCACGTCCTTGAATTCTTTGCCGTCTCTGTTCTCCCACATAACCTTTGCTTAATTACAGTTAGGGCTTTTGTGGGAGGAGATAGAATTGTTTTCCTTTTTCCACAGAACAGCCGAAAACTGAATAATATTGGTGGTACACTAGTGACACTGCAACACCCCACGGAGCGGTGGTACGCCATGTACAGAGGGGGAACCAAATTATGATCGTATTATTCAGTGAATTTGTGGAAATCGGACTACAGGAAGTTCCATTTCCTGTATCGTTTGTCAGAACATTTGACCTAATTTATTGTCCATTTCCGAGCACTATATATCATGCATATTATTTTCCCTGCACAGAAGTACTTTTAAATTCAGTTAGACTGGCCACATTTGCTACCAGAATACAATTCTAATACCATTCAATGGTTTAAGGAATATCAAAAGCCTCCGCCCACATGAAGTCAAATGAAAAAGTTAAATGAACCGAACCTTACTGTGCTAAACGTTTTATATCACTAACTACAGAGACTCCTCAGCAGCGACCCCGCAGAGTTCATAAGAAATTAATCATGATACACACGACGCTTAATTCCAACAGGCGTGGAATATTTGCTACCTGTACACAATTGCCTATAGTTATTCATTTCTCAAGGGTGTTGCATGATTGTCCCCTCAAGTTAGTAGATATCTCATGTAACACTACAGGAAAATGGCAAAAAGTTCATGTTGAACAGGCGATGAACTTTCACATCAACGAGTGAGGAAACAGATTGATGCCCTTTCTCTTCCAGGAAACTCGATAATCGTGGGAAATTGACATTTTACAGAAAAATTCTTTGACAGAGGTTTTTAGGATGTTCGCCTCTGATGAACCAGCAAGGAAAGGACGCGTTCGCAAGTAGTTCACGCGAACAGGGGTGTGGTGCCACTAAGAAGCACTTTAACGGACATAACGTCCGAGTCCTGCACATGGTAGCAATACGCCAGTTCTCGAACGCTGTTACAATAACCGTTGCTTCTGACCTTGTGTTCAAAGTTATCAACATTTGCTTTCACTAGCTAACGATGTCCATTATCAGTTAGCGTACACTTCTGCACATCTTTCACGACATGCGGTGATTTCAAAAGGAATAAGAGCTACTCTCGATCAAGCAAGACTGTATGTTATGAGAACGTATTCTTTTTTTTCGCAAAGACATTGTTGGATAAACGTTATTCCGTTTTCCTGCAACGTTAGATTTGTTTGCATTATCGAGTATTTAACGATTTCACCACTCCTCGTCGCCATGAGTTAACGGTCGTGGGATGTAGCTGGGCGAATTCTATCACAGAGACTTACCAGGACAGCGGTTGTCACCCTTAGTTGAGCATGAAAATGGGCGCTCTATGATCAAAGGCTACAGAGAGATAAACTTGATCATTTATCATTTAACGGAATCACCTCTGCTAATGTTCCTTCATCAAAGACATCGACGTGACTCTGAGACCATATTCCTAGATATCCGAAAAGCATTTGACACGGTGTTGCACAGCAGATGGTTAACGAAGGTACGAGCATACAGAATAGGTTCCCGGACATGTGAGTGGCTCGAAGATTTCTTAAGTAACGGCACCCAGTACGTTGTCCCTCAACGGCGAATGTTCATCAGAGGCAAGGGTATCGTTAGGAGTGCCCGCGGAATTGTGATAAGGGCGCTGCTATTTTCTATATGCATAAACGATCTGGCGTACGAGCGTGAGCAGCGGTCTGCGGCTGTTTGCAGATGATGCTGTGTGGATGGGAGGATGTCGTCATCGACAAAATTTCTCGTTGGCTTGATGGACGACAAGTTGCTCTAAATGAAGATAAATGTAAGTTAACGCACATGGGTACGAAAAACAAACCTGTAACGTTCGAAAATAGCATTAGTAGTGTGCTGCTTGACGCAGTCATGTAGATTAATTATCTAGACGCAACGGTAGAAATAGATGTGAACTGGAACGAACAAGTAACTATTGTAATAAGGAAGGCGAGTGGTCGACTGCACTTTATTGGGAGAGCTTAGGAATGTGCTGTTCACTTATAAAGGAGACCGCATATAGGACACTATTGCGACCTATTCCTGAGTTCTGCTTGAGTGTTTAGGATCAGCACCAAGTGGATTGAGGGAAGATATCGAGGCAATTCAGAGAGCGAACGCTAGATTTGTTACCGATAGGTTCCAACAACACGCAAGTATTACGGTGATTCTTGGGTACTCAAATTGGAATCCCTGGATGGAAGACGACGTTCTTTACTTTATTAAGAACATCTAGAGAACCGGCTTTGAGGCTGGCTGAAGAAGGAATCTATTGCCTCCGATGAAAGTTTCGCTTAAAGACCCGAAGATAAGGTAAGTGAGATTAAAGTTAGTAAGGAGGCATGTATGTGATTGTTTTCCGTTACTCTATTTACGAGATGAAATTAAATGGCTAGTGGTGGTACAGAGTAACCAACGCACGGCACTGACGGTGGTTTCCGAAGTATGTAAGTAGATGTAGTTCTCTTGGGTCCAATGGAATTTCTTCAATTTCCTGGTGTCTTCTTGACATAATTAGGCCCAGTTCATACGAACGTACCGCGCTTCCTATTAGTACAACAATTAATTCCAGACGACCATAGAGGAAGCTGTTGAAATCTTAAATATGAAATGAGAAGAAAACTGAGGATCATTTACCTAAAAAGGAGATCGATCGCAGTCGGGTTTTTGTGGCTCTTCATATTTTAGTACATCAAGTTCAGAACTCAAATGTCAGTTTCCCAAAATTCACTAGAAAGACGATTTGGAAGTTTCCCGATCGCCCGTACTAGTACGGGCGTTTCTTCTCACCAAGGAGTGTGTTTGTCTGGTTGAAGGCTCACTTTCCGTGTGGGCCGCCGTGGTTAGTTTCTTGTCCGAGGTAAAATTTTAAACAAAGCTGTATGTACCATGAACGTTTCCCTGTAGCGTAGAATACATAAAGATGATAAAAAACTTAATTCGTAATTTTTTAAGTAAATGGTTTTTGGTGGCAGTCTTTTATAAAGGACTTCGGATAAAGAATTTATATTGGCAATGAAAACTGGATTTTTATGTGCGATATGTAATTAGAAATATGAAGACGTGTATTTTTCATAAAAATAAGTGACGTGTTAATTAGTATCTATTTGATGAATTTTGTATATAAATGTAAGTACTCGAACTGAATGTAAAATAGCAAAGAAAATAATTACTGAATCTGCATCTTTCTTCCATCTTAATGTATTTTATGCTTCACGGAAATGGAAGTAGAACATGCACCTGTCTTTAAAATCTGCACTAGACTGAAATGGAATGAAGAACCCTTGCGTGGAAGGTGAGCATTTTACCACACAACCACCCAGCCTGTGAAGAAGGAACTATAAGGAACTAAAGACAGTCGGTAAACTTCAGAGTCTATTTTCTTGAGACTGCTGTGCAAAATTGGTATTTGAACTCTGAACTTCGCGTACCATAAATAAAAAAATTACACAAATACTATTGCAGTGTGGTCTCCTTATAAGATAAGATGTTAATGTATTGTCTGTCAGTACTAAGGGATGTCACAAGAGATGATGAGATAAGGAAGACCACTGAACCACAAAACAAAGACGTCCTCCTTACAAGACTTCCAAACTAGCAAAAAATGCTAGTAATGATGTGAGCGATAAAGAACTGGTTTTGTTTTATCTTCAGACTTTGTGATAACATTAAGTGACAGTACTCATTAATGATCACCGTCTACAGTTCTGTGTCTCGGGAAACCCAGCATCTTTAGAAGAAAAGCTGAAATTCAGCAAAGAACGTGAATACACAGCAAAGTTCGGTATTTTTTCAAACACACAAATATGTAAAGAATACATGTAGGCAAACAGAATATATTATTTATGAAAAAGTACACGTCACTGGTATCATTTTCTACACTACTGTAGAACACACCACCAACGTCATGTGTTTCCTCATTCATAGTGTGTAAAATACTGTTCAAAGAACCCACGGAACAGTCAATTAATGAAGGTAAATATTTCTTCCCAGACAACTAAAAAGCGTTCGACGCAATACTACACAGCCGCATATTAACGAAACTCTGTTTAACAGAAGTGATTGGGTTCAAGAGTGATTGGTGGATCCCTTTCTCATACCCTAGAAAACTAATTTTAAACTGAAGCAAAATTAGCATCGACTGCCCTTGAGTGATGTTCTAGAATTCGGTATTATGGTGTCTTGGAGACACCATAGTAAGGTGTATATTGTGTCTGAATAACACCGTCTAAATCACTGTTTATTATTGCATTGTTTTACAGTATGTCCATTTTCGACTCACGTTTCAGTTATCCACAGGAATCATATCCTCATTACAACTTCAATATAATATGTCGATACAGTTCAATTAAAGTGTATACATTAGCAACCTCTGCGCCTTATGTGATGTAGGGTACTTCGTAGCAATGTTTTTCGCGGCCTGTCCTAAATAATTTGGGTAGGGAGGAAATGAGAGATACCTTGCGCCCTTTAATCCATCTCATTTTATTCCCATCAGCGAAATATAGGATAGAAGCAGTATTACACTTGTTCAGTGCATCTTAACCACTAGCACTATAATTTATTTTTATGAACTCGGTCTGAAGCAAAATGTTCAAATGGTTCAAGTTGCTCTAAGCACTATGGGACTTAACCTCTGCGGTCATCAGTCCCCTAGACATAGAACTACTTAAATCTAACTAATCTAAGGACATCATACACATCCATGCCCGAGGCTGGATTCGAACCTGTGACCGGAGCAGCAGCGCGAATCCGGACTGAAGCGCCTAGACCCGCTCGGCCACAACGGGCCGGCGAAGCAAAATGTGCGAACTATATAGGAGCACACTTCCAGTAGCGTAACAGACTCTTATAGGGCATAATAAATTGCTATCTGGAAGATTAACGAACGTAAACCAGTAGAGAAAAGACAATGTCATTTCCCCAAAACCTCACTGAATAAAATTAGTATGCCAATGGTGGAGATGCATTGTGCATCAGTTGTACTGCTATCACCGTATATATCGGCAATTGGAGTAGATTAGGAGCGATTAAAGCTCGCAAATGACGGGCCGTTTGCTCACTAGACAAATTGTTAAGGAAAGGGCAGTCGGTAACATTATTACGAAGCATCCGTCAGCACGCAGTAACGAAGTGTATAGATTGCTGTTAAGGTATTTATAATAATGAGATCATATCGTCAGATCGTCAAATTATTTCAGTCAGGAGTTGATGACTGAGGATGGTAAAATGTGATTCTAAACTGGCCTTATTCGGATTTCATGAGTTGGGAATAAAATTCATTTGTAAGCTGATAGTCGATGGATTCACTAGGTCGACAACGAAGGGAGCGTGTACTGTTTGTTTGAAAGAAAAGGCATCAGAAGTAGACACTAAGCATCAATGACAGAGATCTTCGGCTTTTAGTAATTATTCTTTAAAATTTTTTAAAAGATATTTTTATGTATAAATACCATATATGTGTTCAAAATTTTTATTGTTCTGCAACTTGTTTCGACACTATGACATTGTCTGAAAGAACTTCAGAATTTTAAAAAAAAGATTATACAAAACGTTTGTTGTTTCGTAGTCTATATATCTATCTAAAGCTTTGAAAACCACTCAGCTAGTTGATTTGGGTTGTATTATATTACGCTTATTACCTTTCAAAGCACTAGATAGAAATATGACATAGTTTAAAACTTAAGGTGTAAAATAAACACATTTTTTTTAAATTCCAAAGTCCGTCAGACGATAACATAATGTCGACAGAATTTACAGAGCAATAAAAATTTTAGCATTTTGTGCTGCTTGTAGAGAGCACTGTCTTTCACTAAATGTTTCTATGATGTAGCTAGGATTATAGAAACTTTGGGAACTGGGGTTCAAATAGCGCGCTAAAAATAGGCTGCGTAGCGAGGCTTCGCTTACTGTGCTTCCGGCAGACAGCAGGCAGTCGAGCCGTGCGGGTGGCCGCGTCGCCAGGCGCGCCGAGCTGCACTGTGCTGTGAGGCGGGCAGGGGTGCGGCTGGAGAGTGTAGACGCCACGGGCAGCGCTGCGCGACTGGCGGACGCCACCGACGCTGGCCGCCGCGACGCCTGCTGGCCGCGCGCGGCTGCGCATTCTGCCTCGAGGTAGCAGCCTGCTGCGCGTCCTCCTCTCGCTGCTCTAGTGGTGGCCGTAAAGTAGACGACTTTGAAAGAGACTCCTTTGTTTCTGACAGTGACAGCGCGACACAGAAACGCTGACGGCCTCCGTGAAGCTGCAATGCCGTTTGCAAAGATTCAGAATCTTCACCGCGGAATGACAGCTAACAACCGCTGCTGCATAGGTGGCAGGCAATATACTCTTTATTCTATAAATCATAAGATTTCCACCAATACGAAAAAACTTGGTTATTGGACTGGGGCATAGCATGGAAAGACAAGTGTCCACTTTCATGGACACTTGTCTTTCAATGCTATCCTTTTTCAGGACTACGGAAGATGCTTTTCAGATCACTCAGGGACTCAGGAAACGGTTCTGCCGTCTCCTCCCGCCCTTCCCAAGCAAATATTACATGCTGTCGCACACACGTTAAATTTGCTACATATGTAAACGATTTTAATAATCACAATCGCAATATTATTAATAATAATAATTATTTTTATTATTTGCGTACATCAGTACTTATTGCGTCACATTAGCATAATATCCAAGACATGGCAAGTCAGATAACTACAGCATCTAGAAACCATTCGTCTGAAATTTGTCACAACTTTGACAATATCTTAATATACTCATCATAAAATTGGACTCATCCTGAACAGTATTCCACTTACCACATTGATCGAACTCACATCTTAAGACTATGTCTATGTAAACGTTTGAATGATGAGAATACTGTTTCTTCCGGTCATTTGCACTTGTATGTTATACAGCCACATTAATGCTGTCATAATCCACCTTTTGAAGCGCGGACCGCTGCGAGACGTGCAGGACGGGAGTCAATGAGGTTATAGAAGGTCTCATGCCGACTCTTGTACCGTGGGAAGCTGAGCTGGGTTTCGTGGTCGAAGATGCTTGGCGCGAATAGCCCGATCGAGATGGTCCAGTAGGTCCTCGTTTGGTTTTAAATACGGCGAGTTTGTCGACCGGGAAAGTACGGTAAACTTATCCTGGTGCTATTCGAACCACGCAGGTGCACAGCTACGTGAAGGACACGTTGCGTTGTCCTGCTGGTAGATGGCATCATGCCGAGGAAAACAAACAGCATGTGGTTGATATGGTCTTCAAAGATAGGTGCATTCTTTTGTTTATCTATTGTGCCTTCCACAATGACGAGATCACTCAAGGAATGCCACAAAAACATTCCCTGTACTATAATATTTGCAGGGTGTTTGGTTTCAGACGTTTCAATCAATACACGTCAACGCAAATCTCTCCGTTTGAGCATAAAACGTGATTCATCTCAAAAGGCGTCCGCCTCGATAGCTGAGTGGCCAGCGTGGTAGATTGCCTTGGAAGGGGCCCGGGTTCGATATCCGAACGAGTCGGAGATTTTCTCCGCTAGGTGACTGGGTGTTGTGTTGTCTTCATAATGATTTCATCCTCATCGATTCGCACGTTGCCGAATTGGCGTCAACTAAAATGATTTGCACCAGGCAACCGGTCTTCCAGAGGGGAAGCGTTAGCCACACATCATTTCATTTCATCTCAAAAGGCCACCTGTCCCCACTAAGTGGCTGCCCAGTTGCAATGTTGCATCCAAATTCCATCCTTGATCACCGATGAAAAGCATGGTAACATGATCCAGTCGCCCGTTGCGGAGGCCCATGCGCGGCAACGTTCGCTGATCTGCCATTGAGGAGTCGCTGTTGGTATCCTCTTGATTGAGCTGGGTGGTTGGTTATTGAACAGTTGCACATCTACTGGTCCCCACAAAGCTCCCCAGCCGCCGTTCACGCCTGTAATCTAAGGCCCGTGGTGCACCAAAGTTGCCCCACTCCAGGTTTTGTGCAGCGCCATACACGATGTAATTTAACAATGGCGGCACGCGAACAAATTAGACGAAAAGACCCGAATGGCAACGATCGTGCTTTTTGCACATAGTCTCCCTGTTTCCGCATTACGACGACGAGTGCACGGTTTTTTGGACCTCCCCCCATCCCCCGACATGCTCTTTCTACTGAAGCGCCAATGAACCTGGTATAGGCATCCATATTCAAATACAGAGATATGAAAACAGGCAGAACACGACGCTGCGGTCGGCAACGCCTATGTAAGACAAGTGTCTGGCGCAGTTGTTACATCGGTTACTGCAGTTACAATGGCAGGTTATCGAGATTTAACGCGCATGAGTCGTGGGACACAGCGCCTCCGAGGTGGAAGTGGGGATTTTCCCGTACGACCATTTCACGAGTGTACCGTGAATATCAGGAATCCGGTAAAACACCAAATCACCGACATCTCTAATGCCGGAAAAAGATCCAGAAAGAATGGGACCAACGACGACTAAAGAGAAACGTTCAACGTGACAGTAGTGCAACCCTTCCGATAATTGCTGCAGAAACATTGAACGAAACATTGAACGAAATATCCTCGATATGGGCTTTCGGAGCCGAAGGCCCACTCTTGTACCCTTGATGACTGCACGACAGAAAGCTTTACTCCTCGCCTGGGCCCGTCAACATCGGCATTGGACTGTTGATGACTGGAAACATTTTGCCTGACCGGACGAGTCTCGTTTCAAATTGTATCGATTTGATGGACGTGTACGGCTATGGAGGTAAACTCATGAATAAATGGATCCTGAATGTCAGTAGGGGACTGTTCAAATGGCTCTGAGCACTATGGAACATCTGTGGTCATCACTCCCCTACAACTTAGAACTGCTTAAACCTAACTAACCTAAGGACATCACACACATCCATGCCCGAGGCAGGATTCGAGCCTGCGACCGTAGCGGTCACGCGGTTCCAGACTGAAGCGGCTAGAACCGCATGGGCACAACGGCCGGCGACTGTTCAAGCTGGTGGAGGCTCTGTAATGGTGTCGGGCGTGTTCATTTGGAGTGACAAGGGATCCCTAATACGTCTAGATACACGTACGTGTACTGTCTGATCACCTGCATCACTTCATGTCCGTTGTGGCTTCCGACGGACTCGGACAATTCCAGTAGGACAATGTGACACCCCACACGTCCAGAATTGCTACAGAGTGACTCTAGTAACATTCCTCTAAGCTTAAACACTTCCGCTGGCCACCAAACTCGCCAGACATGAACATTTTTAAGTATATCTGGGATGCAGTGCAACATGCTTTTTACAAGCGATCTCCACCCCCTCTCCTCTTATGGATTTATGGACAGCCCTGCAGGATTCACGGTGTCCGTGCCCTCCAGCACCACTCTGGACATTAGTCGTGTCCACGCCACGTCGTGTTGCGGCACCTCTGCGTGCGCGCGGGCCCTACACGATATTAGGCAAGTGTACCAGATTGTATGGATCTTCAGTGTGTAACCTCCACTGGTTGTGCTGTCACCTGCATCTGCGAGCGGTTATGGGTGCTGAAGTAGAACATACACGGTCGTCAAACTATTGTGACCTGACCGCGTAAAATCGAAGAGTGGTCCCACCTTTATTTCGTTTAGCACTGTGACTGAACATACGTCTGTATACGATGTCTATGTAACCGCGACTGATGAGAACATTGTTGCTTTCAGCTTTTGCACATGTATTTTAGTTTGTGTCTCTTACTGAAGGGGTGGGGGCAACTTGCGCTTGGTATATTCCCTTACTCAACTTGTTGTGGTCAGTTGATCGTATCAGCGCACCTACGAACTGTATTAGATTTTTTATTAGCTGCAGGTACTGGAAAAACATTTTAAATGGCTGAAATGTCACGTCCAGGTCGTAGACCGATTTACGTGGACCACCCCCACCTGAAAAAACTAAAGATTTTGATTTTTTTGTTACTAACTTTTCTGCAACCAGTCAGTTTTCTAGTATTCAAATTTTGCCCGACGTGCTTCGGGAGGGTGCGTTTCTCTCTGTGTACTATGCTATTTATTCGCGATATTTTTCATGGGTGAGGTGTGCTAAATGTTTGTTTATGTACCTTCGTTATTCTCGTGGTACACTGTGCAGAGACAATTGGATTTGATATTTGATATGTGTGAGATTCTGCACAAGCGGACCACAAGAAAACTTAAAAGTGAACAGAAAAATGTAGAACTACTCGCACAAAAAACATCACGAATAAATGTCGTAGTAAACGGAAAAACAGAGAAAAACGCTCCTAAGTATCAGAAACATTCCACGCAACGCCTCATGAAGAATATGAATAAAAGAAGTCGTGACTGGTAGCAGAAAAATTACTCAGAATGAAACATTCCCTATTAAACCCACCGTTATTTACTAATGTATTGTAGCCTAACAGTTTAAATTAGTTCGACCGCGTGCATCTGATGAAGTCTGATCAGCTAATATTTGCACAGGAGTTGTTTTTATCACATCCAGTAAAGGTAATTATGATGTCAGGAACCAATGATCGGTACCTACTTTGATGTTGATGTTCTATATCTTTTGTAAAAACAGTACGAATGAGGCAGTTGCTGCCTTCGTCTGACAAAGTAATAACGGTTAACGTATCACTGGACGCCTATTAGTCACGTCACACGCCAATATTTTTCATGTGGCACTGAATACACAGTCCTCACTGCAATCCAAATTTTCGGCACGGTTGTCATGTAATCACGGTGCACAGATGAACTCTTAGACACATCAGACAAATTACTCAGTTAACGCCATTTGCGTTTTTGCTCAATGTCAGGCCCACGGCTTTGGATGACACAAACAGTCGTTAAACAATTGTAAACGCAGTCGGCCATCCTGCCGAAATTCGCTCTGCTCGCTTAGAAGCCGACAACTTACTTACTCGGAGTCTCAACACTGGTTACAGTCTGGCACTCTGGGCACTCGACTATCGATAGTACCTACTGCGACTTGCGTGAGGCACAGATATATTCTTCTCAATATGTAAGGTGTGGTTGACCCCTTCCAAAAAGTAAACCCGTTGTTTCCACAGACGCAGGCTTTTTCAAACAGTGTTCAATGGATAAAATAAACTGATAACTATATTGTGTTACATTTAGATTTTAATGTACAGAATTAATTACCTTTTTCAAAACTCTTAGGTGTATGAAGCTAAAGGCGCCAGGCAATTTTGACTTTGTGCTTGACAGTGGAAGCAAGACTGAGGAATGATCAAGACTCGCTCATTGGATATGTCGACTTTCTACAATGTAAAATGATGCAAGATGTTCTATATTCTAAGAAAAATGGGAGTGAGCTGTATGGAAAGACTGGTGATACACAGTACGTATTTGCAAGACGCAGGACTGAACAATGGGACTGAAAGATCCTTAACGAAGTGATCGGATTAAGAAGAGATGCGCCCTTTTACCCCTACTATACAGTCTATACGTCGAAGAGACAATTACATAAATATAATCAAGGTTCAAGAATAGGATTAAAATTCAGGGTAAAAAGATATCGGCGATAAGAATAGCTAGTGAAAGTGAAGAAGAGTTTACAACATGTGTTGAGTGTACCAACAGTCTAATTAAGGAATACAAATTGAGAATAAACCGAAAAAACACAAAAGTGAAGAGAAATGGCAGAAAAGAGGATAGCGATGCGCTTAACATCAAAACTGATGATCAAGATGTAGCCGAAATTTAGAAATTATGCTACCATGGAAGTAAAGTAACCCATAATCAACGAAGCAACCGGGACGTAAAAAGTAGACTAGCACAGGCAAAAAGATTATTGCCGGACAAGATCAGTCTGCTGTTATCAAACATATGCCCTAAGTCGAGGAAGAAATTTTTTGGACATGTATCATTTTGAGTACAGAACTGTAGCTTAACACATTGTGGACAGGAGAGTCAAAGCTTTTGAGGTGTGGTGCTACAGAATAATGTTGAGAATCAGGTGGACTGAGAAGATGAGGAATGTGGAGGTTCTCCGTATAATCGGTGAGGAATGGAACATACGGATAACAGTAACAAGAAGAAGGAACAGGATGATAGAACATGTTTTAAGACATCAGGTAATAACTTAAAGGTATAATACTAGAGGGAGCTATAGACGGTAGAAACTGCAGCGGGAGACAGAGATTGGAGTACATCCTACAAATAATTGAGGACTGCAGCGCCTAGAACCGCTCGGCCACCTTGGCCGGCTGCGGATCCCACACTGCATAACAGTTCTCCAGAAAAAGACGAAGCAGTCTGGCGTACGCAGTCTCTTTAGTAGCTCTATTACATTTTCTAATCGTTCTTCACGTAAAACGCAGTCTTTGGTTTGCCTTTCGTATGTATGTGATTATTCTAATATTTGTTCGTAGTTGTTATCTCTAGGTTTTCAGTTGATTTGATATACCTTAGATTAGTGCGATTTATCGGGTAACTGTAATTTATCGGATTCCTGTTTGTACTCATGTGGATTACCTCACACTTTTCATTATTGAGTCTATAGCCACTTTTCGGACCATAAAGACGTTTTGTCTAAATATGTTTTCAGTTGGTTTTGACTTTATGAATTTAAGAGATAGTAAATGACAGCTTCATCTGCAAACAATTGAAGAGAGCTGCTCGGATTGTCTCCCTGAATCGTTTATATAGATTATGAACAACAGTCGGCCTAAACACTTCCCTAGGGAAGGCCTGGTATTCTTTGCATTTCACTCGATGACCTTAGGTCAAATACTACGGACTGTGGCCGTTTTGTAAGGAAATCACGTATCCAATCACACGAATAAGATGATACTCCATAGGCACGTAGTAAGATTAGATGTCGCTTGTCAGGAATGGCGTCAAAGCCCTTCAGAAAATCTATAAATACGCAGTCAGTATGAGATCCCATGTTGGTTGCACTCCTTACTTTGTGGAATATAGATCTAGTTGTTTTTCATATCAAAAGATAATTTCTGGATCTGAGTCAGTAGAGATTTTCTGCGAGGTAACCCATAATGTTAAGTAACATCAGCTTGTCCTTCACTAGAAACTCCGTGAAGAAAATAAATTACGACAGACGGATAACCAAGATAGACATATTCGAGTAGTATGTAATGCGTAGACACGTGTATGCTTCTTATTAGAGCAAGGAATGCGCTACCTCCAATAAACTTTTTTCTAGCCTCAAAAGACCAGAGCTGCTCAATAGGATTAGGTCGTCACTTTGCATCTGTCTTCACAAGCGTAGCTCGCAAGACAAGAACTTTTCGTCTTCGACAATTGTCATCGAGAGAAGTTACAAAGTGACCTTGAGAGGATGATATCTGTGTGCCGTGGGGAACTTATCGTACAAAGACATTGTGTGTTTGCACGAGACGTAGGTTAATGCATATTAGACGTTCACGAAAGGGTTGTCGGAGAACAGAATACAAGGAACGACGGAAGCACCGCTAGGCAATGGTTGCACGATGTTCGTCCTTCAGGCTGGCTCTGCTCGTGGCTTCATTCCAAACTGTGTATTGCTCTTCCGCCACAGGAAGCATGGTGACTCTCGTGACAAAATGAACGCCACAGTAGTAATGGACAACACACCATTTCACTCCGTTGTGATTGAAAAAGCTCCAACAATGCGGTAGTGGAAGCGGACATTTACTCTGTGTACAAAGAAGTGTTCCATCAGATAAAGTTGAGCCTGGCATAAATAAGGCAGAGTTAATGGAACATTCAACGCTATACAGGCCTCTACAGGTTGCTGTGGGCATAGGGTAATCAGGTTTCCTTCATATTACGCTGATTTGAATCCGACTGAGCATAAATGAGCCCAAGTGAGAAGCAATGTGACAAGAAAGAACGAAGATTTTACGCTCAGTTAGGTTGAAATGCTGACAGAAAAAGCTACTGCATATGTTGCTTCACAGGTCTGCTTTCGAGTTGGCATATACACCAAGAAGGTAGTTGACGAGACTTGGATTCGTGAAGGGCTGCTGGAAGAACAGATTGAAGATATAGTCGTTTCAGTCAACCCCAGTACTGTTCTGTGTCCGAGGAAAAGGACTCTATTGATTCATCCCGTGGGGTCGTTTCATTTACTATATAATATGGGTAGGTATAAAAGATTCACTGATGTACGAAATTCACCGTCATGATATCGTGCGAAAATCGCTCTGTGGAATACAATTACAATTCATTTCATTTCATACAATTTGCAGCTGCAGAACAGCGTACACAAGATGTAGTCAGTTCATTTATGTAGCTGTTATCTTCTCTATTGTCGTTTCTTCTCCGCCCAGGAATGTTTGCCTGGCGGCTGGATAATGGCCATAAGATAGGGCATGCGTGGCATTATCGCTGCCTGTTGGTGTTGCTCAACATACTGACGAAGGAATGACGGAAATAAAAGAAAGGTTCAAGACTGGGATGAAAATTCAGGGTGAAAATATATCAATAATGTTCCTGCTGACGATGCTGCCTTCAATGAAAGTGTAGAACAGTTGCGGATATTCTGAATAAATTGAACTGTCTAATCAGTATAGAATATGGATTGAGAGTAAACCGAAGAGAGATGAAACTAATTAGATGCAGCAGAAATGAGAACAGTGAGAAATTTAACATCAAAATTTGTTACCACTGTGTAGACTAAACTGAAGAATTATGCTACCTTGGAAGCCTAATAATATATTACGGACAAAGCAAAGAGGACATAAAATGTTGACTGGCGCTGGCAAAAAGGCATTACGGTCCAAGAGAACAACATTCGATTTAATTTGAGAAAGAAATTTCTGAGAATGTACGTTTCCAGCACAGCAATGTATGTCAGTGAATCATGGGCGGTGAGAAAACTGTAGCAGAAGCGAATCGAAGCGTTTGACATGTGGTACTACAGAATAATGGCGACAAGAAGGTGGACGGATGAGATAAGGAATGAGGAGATTCTTCGCAGACCCGGCAAAGAGGGTAACAAATGGAAAACACCGACCGGAAGAAGGGTTCAGGACCACAGAATATGTGCTAAGATATCAGAGAATAACACAATGATACTGGACGGAGCTGTAGAAGATAAATACTGCCGAGGACGACATAGAATGGAATATATCCGACAGATAATTGAGGATGTAGGATGCAAGTGCTATTCTAAGATGAAGAGGTAGGCACGGAAGAGGAAGTCGTGACCGACAGCATCAAACCAGTCAGAAAGAGTGATTACTAAAAAAATTCAGAAATATTTATCCAGAAACTTGCGTAAAGGATGGAGCCTGTAGAATTTAAAAATACTTTACAGTATACTCAAACTTATCCCAGTTCTCTCAATTTTTATCCCATATTCAAAATTGCTTATAAAAAAATTACGTAAAGCAGCACTATCATACTACTAGTGCATACTACTAGTAGTACCTTTTGTATCATCAATGGCCTTATACACCGTCGATCGAGAACACCTAAATCTCCTACTGTAGCGTGGCATCTATGTTCGCCGTCCAATGCTGTTGCATACACACCTGCACAACGACCGACGCCGTCTTTGCAGATACATTAACGGGACATTGGTCAGTCTTATTTCACATTTACGATGACAATTTTTGTTAGCACCAGGAATCATCGTAAACTAAATATGAGTACGTTGCTTTATGGTTGAAAGAGATGGAATTTGCAAAAAAAAAAAAAAAAAAAAAAAAAAAAAAAAAAAAAAAAAAAAAAAAAAAAAAAAAAAAACGAAAAAAATTACAGTCTGGTAATGTTACCTTCTGTTATAGGAAGTGAAATAAAGTATCTTTCCTTTCCTTATCTCCCGTGAGATAAAAAGAAAGACAAATACTACACATTAATCTTTCCAAAACCCGAGAAGCGATTCTTCTTGGTGTTGTAGCTCTTAGGGGCATCCTCGGATGTTGTCTGCGTGAGGCGACTCTGCGCATCTCTGTGAGCTGCAGCGCGTTCAACACCACTAGGCGGCAAACGGAGATCCCACGCTATAGGACGAGATGGTGGCGCTCTCTCCTGACTGTCTATATGGCCGTTGATGATATAGAAGTTCCTACGAGCAGTAATGTCGCAGCACAAGTGATTCATCAAGGCCCTTCGGTGATTTGCAGGTATGTTCTGAATTTTACCTTTTCGCAGAAAGATACACCCCAGCATTTTTATATTTCATTACCATGGACGACGTAAGGCACAGTAGAACCTCCAATAATTTATAGCCTATGTTTAAACTGTTCTACGATGGTTCTAAATTGTCGAAAGGCAATCGTCTTGCTTGTTCCGACGCAGTTTTTTTCTTGCTGATATGCAATGAATTTAACGCACGTCTCAGCTTAATATTATACGAAAGCCACATTGCAAAACACACAAGAGTACTACTCCTGATCTAAATTACGTTTTAATATGTAATTCGATGACAGTTGCCATAGCAGACTGTGTTATTTCCATGTCAACATCTCGTCCCTCACTACTTGTCATTTTGCTCACATTCTGGACGTTCTAATTATTATGGGAAAGAACAGGGGAAAGTACGTTACAAAATTCTTACTGCACAAAATTTTCAGTCTCGTTTCAATCCAGTAGTTTCTGATGCAACAACGTCCAATGCAGCCATTATTAATTTATGTTTTGACTGAATTCGTTTTGGGAAAAGGCCCCTTGTACTTACATTACATATGTGAACTCCAACCTAGTATCTTTTTTGAGGAAAAGATGAGTTGTGGAAACACTGGTCTGACTACGCCAAAATTGAAAATAAATTCAAAACACTTGGTCCAATACTGGTGTGAATAAACTGTAAGTTAGATTTCAACAGGGAAACGTCAAGGAGCACAGGGATAATATCGCTTAGTCTTAACATCTCGATTTTGCTCCAGGTACTTCGAGAGATCTCTCTTCTTGAAGCACAATTGCTTGCTGCTGGGGCTATCCATCAGAATTAGCAACAGATATTCCCACATCAAAAACTTATCTGATATCAGAGTCAATCATTACAGTGACGTTATACTAGGTTGTTAACCTTAAAGTTAAAACATATGTCATCTTCTGCTGTTACATGGTGAAACTACAAAAGACTTTGATGGAATGGCGTACTGAAGAGTGATAACCATTCGTATAGGTAGGAAAAGAGGGTTGCTATGCTTTCAAAGTCAGCCGAACAAGCTATGGTATAAACTATACATGGCGGTATAAAACATTTACATTCTTTCATCATGATGCCACCCAGTGAAAACTATTGTGTTTGAACTTGATATTTTCTGGAATTTTTTTACGTCTTAGTTGTTGAGACAACTCTGTACAATTTACCTGCTAAGTGGTATCAGTTACTGGAAGGTAGCTGCTGGTGGATTTCAGCTACTGGGGACCATTTTACAGTGTAAAAAGGTAACGGGTTGCATAAATTCGAAAATACACAAGGAGACCGTGAGCTCTATTGACACACAACAAGACTACATGCCTTATCCTAGGAAGTGAGATAGATATAGCATCATCAAAGGCGATACCGTAACAAGGGAGAGTGGATATCTTAGTGGTAAAATCTTTCACAAAATTATGTATCAACACAAATGCAGACAGCATGCAACTATAATTGCAGATATCGATAATGCGAACATTGCAGCAAAATAAAATTGTATTATGTGCAATATTTCGAGCACAAAAAAACATTCCACAAGAACAATCGAAATTCGTATTAAATATTTGCATTTCTAATTTGCGCTTATAATGTATTAAAATAGATGGAACTTGCTTATTGACAGCACTGAAATAAATTATGTATCAGTAGACTAGGTTACTCAGATCTCTATGACATGATTTAAATTCATGTAAATACATAAAAATTTCTTGCAAAACACTTATGCGACGTATTTTCTGATCTGAGTTACAGGCTACACTGCTCCTGGTGACAAGAATTAGCGACCTAAACAGCGTTATTCTATGTCAAAGAAAGTCGTTTGGTACCAAAGTCAGTCAAACGTTATACGCTGGAGTATTAACTTTATTTTACTGTTCAGAACGTTGTGATCTGCTGTTCACAGCGGGAAATCCAGATGAAAACTATGTTCCTTTCATTGCCTTTGTAATGTATTTCAATGATGTTACATTATAATGATTATAATGTTGTTACATTGTAAGCATTAGAGCCTTTCATCCTGTCTCTAATATGCAATAACAATTTTGCTTTTAACTTGGTGTATAAATGAGAGACATGATGTCAGATAGTTCAAAATGGTTCAAATGGCTCTGAGCACTATGGGACTCAACTTCTGAGATCATTAGTCCCCTAGACCGTACGACTAGTTAAACCTAACTAACCTAAGGACATCACACACATTCATGCCCGTGGCAGGACTCGAACCTGCGACCGTAGCGGCCTCGCGGTTCCAGACTGCAGCGCTTAGAACCACACGGCCACTACGGCCGGCGATGTCAGATGCTGCTGGATGTCAGTTACTGGGATATCAGGTACTGGGATGTCGTCTGCTGAACATCCCAGCAGTTGGAGGTGTCTGCTACAGTGGATGTCATCTACTGGGAGATATCAGCTACTGGATATGAATAGTGTATTGTAGGTATTGCAATTATGAACAACTTAAAATGGAACAATCACACAGAAAATGTATTGAGGGTAGGCGAAACAAGCGTTTGCTGTATTGACAGAACTCTCAGAAGATGCAACAGAACTGCTGACGACACTGTCTGCACTAAGCACATCTTATGGACAATTTCTGAACGGTACGAACTCCTAACCATCTAATGGAGGATTTCAGATGCTCGATCTTGAAATTGTGTTGTAGTGATTAGAAGTACGATCAACTTAAACTGATTCAAGCAAGAAAATTTCCTTACTGTCTCTCCACCACGGTCTCCTGTTCTGATGTTAAGTTAACCGCTAATCTCATTTCCTGTACTCTCACTGCAGTCGTATTCTTTCGGTTTACCCTTAATCGACTTTAAGTACTCATTAGGCTGTTCATTACAATTCTTATTCATTTTCACTGAGGAGAGAATTATCATCAGCGAATCTTATCACTGATATGTTTTCACCCTGAATTTTAATAACTCTCTGGGATCTTTCTTTTATTTCCGTCATTGCAACCTTCATCGACAGACTGGACAGCAGGGGCAAAAGACTGCATTTCTGTCTTACACCATTATCAATCCAAGTATTTAGTTCTTACTTTTCATTTTGTATATTACCAGTCTTTCACTATAGCTTATTCTTATTTTTCTAAAAACGGCAAGTCCAGGCAGAAATACCAACAATATTACGAAATGGATATATTGCTGCTTACTGTAAAGATTATATACTGAGTTACAGAAAGGCACAAAGGAAAGACTGTTACACAATTAGCTTTCGCCCACAGCTTTGTTCAGAAAACAAAACACACACACACACACACACACACACACACACACACACTCGCTCAAGCAAGCAGACCTCACTCTCACATGACAACTATTCCTACCAGCCCCAGCGAGAACGCAACTGTCAAGTTAAACGAAACCAGAAGTCTGGCATGGGTGAGGAAGGGGGAGGAATCGCAGGTTATGGGCGTGGGCAGAGATGAGCGCTGTCTGGCGGAGTATGCAAGGACTAGATGGCGACATGACAAGACTCCCAGGCACAGTGTCAGATGGCTGTGGGCATGGGGGGAGGGGGGATAGAGGGAATGGAGGGGCGCAGGGAAGGGGAAAACATGGGCAGGTGCGATGGCAGAGAGCGGACAACAATGAGGGCGAGGAGACGTGATTAGGGAGGATAGAGGGGCTGGGGGGAACGTTGAGTGGAGAGCTTAGTGTATCCTACTGTCCCCACACCCTCCACCCAACGATTTTAGAAATTCCGATAGATTTTTGTTCATTCATTCTGCCTTATTTGATCTCAAGTCTTCCAGAGCTGTCTCTAAAACAGCAGCCCCTATGTCTCCCATTTCCTCTGTTTATTTCATTCCTGAGAGATTTATGTTGCTGTATTCCTGACTGTCTCTCAACATATTCGTTGTTTCCTTCTTTAGTCGATCCACCAGTTACCCGAGATTTTTTCGCTGTTAGTTTTCTTGTACCTACATTTGTTTGTCCAGAACTGTGATGCCCACTCATCATCATCAGAACTACATTGGAGTTGCTTATCGCAGCATCCACTTCCTTAACGACCTTCAAACACGTCTAATCATATCTCAGTATTTCATTATCCCACTTCCTTCCACGGTGAGACATACTCCTGGGTTCGGTGTGGGGCGGCGGTGGGGTGAGTGAATTTCTGTAGCCTGTTTTGGGGTTGTGTACTATTGAGGGCTACGGTGGGGACGAAGCCTCTCATATCTTTCTAGGTCCCGAGTTCCATATAATACAATACAATGCCTGTATCGTAATCTATGAAACAATGAGGGCGTGCGGAAAAGTAATGCCTCCGAGCGTTTTGTGTGAAAACCCTTGAGGCTTTTTAAATGAAGCAAACGTCAGCAGATTTATTATTGATGTCTAGAAATTTATTTCTGAACGTAGCTACCCTGGCAATGAGCACATTTCTCTCAACGAACGAGACGTTTGTTAGAACTGTCACTATACCGCGTTTGACTTTGTTAATGGAGCCATTACTTCACCTCTGCTTGCACCACTTCATCGTTGCCAAAGTGAAGTCCAGGCAGGTGTTCTATAAGTTGTGGATACAGATGAAAATCGGCTGGAGCCAAGTCGGGACTCTATCGAGGATGATCAATGAGAACGGACGCAAGGCATCAGGTAGCTGCAAATGTATGGTCTGGCACTGTTATGTGAAAGAGAGGGTGCTCCATGTGTGGACGAAATTTTAGAATTGGAAAGTCGATAACAGCACTCTGTTTCTCACGCAATGACACAGTTGTAGCAACTATGTCACATGCTAGAATTCAGAGCCCTCTAACGGCACAGAGCTGCAAATATGTAGTCATACAGCATAAACATTTACATTGTTAACAGTATTTGTTCCATTAAGAAAAGGTTTAAGAGGTTTCACATAACAAATTCGGAGGCATTACTTTCGAGCCCGTCTCCGGATGTCATACGATTTATGGATATGTATGTTGCCCATTCGTTGAATTGACGTTTGATACCATAATTCCCTTCGTTTTCTTAATTTTTAACAATTAACAGCCTGTATAAAGTGTATGTATTTTTTTACATTTATATATTTTCAATCTACGCATTAAATTATTCGCTTTTTATGGTTTAAGACTACATGTATCCTCCATGGCTTTCAATATCATATATTACATAACCAATGTATTATTTGTATGGTTTCCTAGTAGTTACACTCTTTCATGATCAATTACTCTCTGTATGGTTGCGGATGCCATCCGTTAACAGCAACTGTTTTCCTTGCGACCACTTTCTCGATGTACGGTCAGTTTGGCATCTGGAATTACACATGTGGGAGGTATATTTTCAGTACTTCGTGAGGCCGGCCGGTGTGGCCGTGCGGTTGTAGGCGCTTCAGTCTGGAACCGCGTGACCGCTACGGTCGCAGGTTCGAACCCTGCCTCGGGCATGGATGAGTGTGATGTCCTTAGGTTAGTTAGGTTTAAGTAGTTCTAAGTTCTAGGGGACTGATGACCACAGATGTTAAGTCCCATAGTGTTCAGAGCCATTTCAACCATTTTTGAGTACTTCGTGAAATCACTTCAGTGTGGCTTGTTTTTCCACTTCCTTGTAAATATTGATAGAAACTGCTGTCCACAGTGCATAAATTTTCCTGAGGCATCTTTTCTACATTGTATTTCTTTGTTTTTACCACAGCTATGTATAATGAAAATGTATCGAAACGCATCAGTAAATTAATTTGCGATCCAGACTTGTCAAAATTCACTGTGTGTCATTTCTGATTATCCGCCCGTCTCATAGATGGAAGCATTTCCCTATCCAGAGGAGACCTTCGTACGAACCGCAGATTAACAGCAGTCCGCTGTTTTGGTTTCATAAGATGTCCTGAAACCAACATAAGTGACCGATTGTTTCCTTGTTTACAGTGGATATATCGCGCTCTTTGCTTTAGAGAATCGCCTCACTGTTAATGTTGAATGCCAGAGAATAATTTGTTCTCTTCAACTTATGAACGAAATCAGGTAAAATAATGTAAGACTATGGCACTGATAGTTGTCCCTCAGCAAGATCAACATTTCCTTATTTGAAGTAGAAAACATCAAAGTAATGTTTCCTTGCCCGTATTCATACCACTTGTCACTCGGACATTTCGTTTAGTTTCTTCACGTCAAACCGAACGGAAAAAGTGCTAGGACAGTGACTTTTACCACTTCAGGGTGTTCCGAGTTACAAATATTGGAATGGAAAAGATGTTTCCAGAATTTGTTCTAACGTACAAAAAATTTGTAGCTCTAACAGGAAAATACTTTAAGAAATAATAGAGTGATATGTTTAAGGAAAATATTCTCTCCCTTTCTTTTTGTAAGTGTTTAATCGGTGGCCCTACTGTATAAAATAATTGGGTGGTTGAAGAGACAGGCGCGAGTCGCCTGAAGCTCAGTTTAAGGCCGGTATAACTGAAATTCCGGGCCGGAGCTATCCCTTTCTTCTGTACAGGTTACGGCTCGCATGAAGAGCCCCACTCGGCTTGCAAACCGCTCTCTGGAGGGCTGTTGAGGCGCACAGTTCCTTGGCGCTCCCCGTCACTCGCCGCACGAGTTTCCAGCAGTTTGCGCCCCTCGAAAACTGACGATCCATTGAGTCGCTGCCGCCCACGGAACGATTTCCAGCACAGTTCAGTCAATGTCCCATTACGAAGTTAGTTCTTGTGTGGTGAACGGCCGTTATTGAGTTGCGGTGATAGAAACCACAAGTTGGTCTCTGAAAACCTGATAGCCTAGAGAGATTTGCAGTAATTTACACGTGAACGGGATTATAAACCGAATACGAGTGAATTCAGACATCCACTAGATGTGTTCGTACACTAGATTGGTTTTGTAATACTGCTACTGAATGCTTTGTGGTAATGAGTAATTAAACTTCTACTGAAACAAGGACTACGCGTGTTACCAAAACATACTTATTCATTACTTTTCCGAACTCATCATAATTCGTAGTTTTTCAATCTGACAATGCTATCTAAGTGTTAGGATAAATCGTTGAACTACTTTCTAGCTGTTCGAAATAAGTGCTTCACTATGTGTTTCCATCTCATGAACTCTACCACGTAGTGCAGTTACGTATACAGTTAAGTGTGGTAAGAGTACTCTAACTTAGGTTACAAAACTTTAGTTACGTCACTTAATGCAGTAATTGCAATGATTGCCAGTCTAATTCGAAAACATGCTAATATTCACCATTTGTTACCTAGTGATTCTTAATTACCATAGACTTTAATCTTGTATTTAATGGCTCTTTTTTAGTAACTACGAATTGAACCAATTAAAGTTTTGAATTGACAGTGCTGCAGATACTGATATTTTAATAAATCCACAAAGTAATGTGTACTTCTTATGAACATCTTTTCCTGGTGATGTATTCTCTAACGGAACTGTCAACGTATACTTCGAACACAACGCTGAAGATGCTATATGATACAATTTTTTATGAAATGGAAATTAGGATAGGTATTACAGTAAGAGTTAACTTGAAAAATTAATTGAAGTCGTATACTTTACTGAAAACGTGCAGCCACCTGACGCCTTGCGTTCTTTCTCATTGATCATCCACCATAGAGTCCCGACTTGGCTCCAACCGATTTTCATCTGTATCCAACCCTTATAGAAGACCTGCCAGGAATTCACTTTGGTAGCGATGAAGTGGTGCAAGGAGAAGTGAGGTTGTGGCTCCATTAACAAAGTCAAACACGGTATAGTGACAGTTCTAACAAACTTTTCGTTCATCGCCTGGATAACTATGTTGAGAAATAAATATATGGATTTATGATGTGTTGCTTTTTTGTCACGACTTTTTTGTGCATGAAATTCCCGCCATTTATTCAACAACATGCTAATCTGAGTAATTCTGCACGTCACTATCTCACTGATAAGGCTAAGTAGAATTATAGAAGCTACCACCGAAACCTTGATTTCAAATGTGAATCTGACAGGATTGCGAAACATTTTCAAAAATTCTTTTTATTGTTCTTTCAGAACAACGTCTCAGCAATGTGGGCATACTGGCTACGAGCAGGAAGTCGTAAGATTTCTTGATGTACATTTAATCGCGTTTGTGTTCACTTGTACATACTTGTGACTGCTTGATTACCCACCGCCATTTATTCAACAACATTCTAATCTGAGTAATTCAGCACGGTCACTAGCTCACTGATAATGCTAAATAAAAGTATAGAAGCTACCACCGAAACCTTGATTTCAAATCTGAATCTGATAGGATTGCAAAACATCTTGGAAAATTCTTGTTATTGTTTTTCCAGGACGACTTAGCATTGTGGGCATATTGGCTGCAAGCAAAATGTCGTAAGACTTCTTAATGTACATTTAATCGCGTTTGTGTTCTAGTGTACGTACTTTTGACTGCTTGATTACCCACCTACACCAGATCATAAATATTTATTTATTATTTATTTCACCTAAGCGGCTTGGGGAGTTATGGCCCTCTCTCATATCTTACCAGGAGCAACATATAATAATAATAATAATAATAACAGTAATAATAATATCAATAACAGTAATAATAACAATAATAACACACTCTAATAACAACAATAAAAATAGTTATTATTATCATAGTTACAAATGGAAATAGATAAGTAACTACAAACTGGCCAAAGGCTACTTTTCGTAAATTAAATCATGAAAAGACTCACTGCCTGTATGACCATTAGAGTCAGTTTCTACCGAATGCGAGTACCGTAACATACCGCAGTAGAGTTATTATAGTTAACTGTAAGTGGATATCGCCTACATAGGACTAGTTTCTAAAGTTTTACTAAGCCGTGACGGGATCAGGCCACATGCGCAACTTCAGCGGCGCAGTACAAAAGTAAAGACAGACACCTATGCGGATAAATCAGGCTCATAATCAGAAACAATGTTTCAAGTTCTTACGTTATATTTAATATTGCTGCACTCAGTATATTTGAGATAACATTTCTGATAAATATATTCTTTATTAAATTACGACCGTGAGTGAAACTCTCGTTTTACGTCCTCTTTCCTTCACTGTTTAAAATAGCTGTAAAGCTGCAACTCTGTGTCAACATACACTCTAAGACACAAAAAAGAAAAAAAAGGTTGCACCACGAAGGAATTATACGAATGAGACGGAAATCGGTACATGTACAGACAAACAAATAATTACACTTCCATAAAAATTGGATGAGTTTTTTTTTCATGAGAAAGAGCTTCTCAGATTTAGTAAGTCAATAATCTTTGCTCCACCTCTGGCTCTTATGTAAGCTGTTATTCTGCCTGTCATTGATTGGTACAGTTGTTGAACGTCCTCTTGAAGGTTAACGTACCAATTAGCATTTTAGATCGTCAAAGTCCCGAGCTCGTAAATGGTCTCTGCCCATAACGGTCCTATCTTTATCAAGTAGGGAAAGATCCGGTGACTTAGCTGGCCTACGTAGGGCGTGGCATGTACGAAGAAAAGCAATAGAAACACTCACCATGTGCAGGCGAACATCATCTGGCTGAAATGTAAGCCCAGAATGGCTATAAAGGGCAACAAAACAGGGAGTAGAATATCGTCGACGTACCGCTATCCTGTGAGGGTGCCACAGGGGACAACTGAAGGGGTCCAGCTACGTGATGACATGGCGCCCCAGACAATCACTCCTGGTTGTCGCGCCTTATGACGGACGACGATCAAGACGGTATTCCTCTACTTTCCGGAGAGTCTCCAGAGTCGTCTTCGCTGCTCACCAGGGCTCAGTTTGCACGAGACTGATCACTGAGGAAAACTTTACGCCAGTCAATTATTTTCTACTGATATTCCAGACCGAATGCACCCGACACCACTGCAAAAGGACTTGTTGGTGTACAGTGGTCAATAATAATCGGATCTAGGAGCGACGTGAGCTGAGCCACCTTTCTATGAGCTGCCTACTAATGGTCCTTGTGGTCACAGAAGCACCAGTTGCACGTCTGATCGATGATAATGACGAATCCTGGACACTGAGTGCCTCTCTGAAGATAGCTCCATCTTCACGTTCTGTCATCTCTCTAGGTCTAGAGCCTCCGCCTTGACACTGTGTACGGCGACGGCTCACCACTCCTGACAACATCGTCCAATAATGGCATCGCTCCTATTGAAATGTCAAGCGATTCGCCAGTTACTCAAACAGTCTTCTTTGAGCCCAACAACACGTCCTCTCTCAATTACGGACAACTGCATATATTGTTCACCTGCATCTCTGCGAGGCATATTTACTGTCCAGTTGACTACACGGAATGAAAAAAAATTGTCCAAAAGCCTCTAAGCACTATGGGACTCAACATCAGAGGTCATCAGTCCCTCAGATTTAGAACTACTTAAACCTAACTAACCCAAGGATATCACACACGTCAATGCCCGAGGGAAGACTCGAACCTGTGACCGTAGCAGCAGCGCGGTTCTGGACTGAAGCGCCTAGAACCGCTCGGCCACAGCGGCCGGCCGGAATCAAATTCGTAACGCCTTATGCTCTGGTATGGACGTGTAGCGTCTTTACTATCCTTATCAGGCGCGCGGTAAAATTGCGCTGCAGAGTCACACATATGGCGATCGGCCGCCGAAGTTCACAATTTTTGCACTTTCTGTCGATACCTTTATGAATGTCAATTTGTAAACCATTTGCATAACTCCTTGTCTTAGAGTGCATATACTACAACATTCACGCAGAATATATTTTTCCGGTATTTGGAAATGAATTTAGTGGTATAAATTCACTTGAATTATTGCAGCGACATCTTAATGTAGAAGAGTATATTCTATTTGTTTTTGTTTCGTTTGCATGTCGTTAATAGTATGTACTCGTAATGATGACACCGAGCGAGGTGGCGCAGTGGTTAGCACACTGGACTCGCATTCGGGAGGACGACGGTTCAATCCCGTCTCTGGCCATCCTGATTTAGGTTTTCCGTGATTTCCCTAAATCGCTTCAGGCAAATGCCGGGATGCTTCCTTTGAAAGGGCACGGCCGATTTCCTTCCCCATCGTTCCCTCACCCGAGCTTGCGCTCCGTCTCTAATGACCTCGTTGTCGACGGGACGTTAAACACTAATCTCCTCCTCCTCGTAATGATGGCATTAAACGTGTCGTGTTGGATTAGATGACGCAGTCATTGTTAGAAGCAAATGTAAACAATGGATGTGAGCTCTGCTCCTAATTAAACAGGCAGATTGCTTAAAATTAAATATGATAACAGTTTACAAGTAGCTCTTACAGCATGAATAGCGTGAAGAATGACGGTCGACTCAGCACATCATAAGATCGCCTTCAGACACAGTATCATTTAAAATGTAAATTTAGGGACCGTAATGTGGATTATGAACCAAGTTGAATATCATTTATGTAAGTGCAATTTATGACCGTCTCTCTTTTTTTGTTGCCTTGGATAGGTTCCTTATTTTCATATCCTGTTCTTGACCTTTAGTGTCGCAGCAATGTAGAACTGTCTTATAGCTAAATGAAAGTTATTAGCAGCTTAACGTGACTATTAAATGACAGAAAGTGGTTTTACGCTCCGAACATGATCGGAAGTGTACCGATATCTCTTCTTTCGCTTGTGCCTGTATCCTGTGGTGAGCAGGGTCGGCATGGTAAGGTACGGATTTGGCAAGATTAATGTTAAGCGGTGGCCGGATGCCCTTTGTGCCGACACACCGTACCCCCCATTGTATTGTGAAGATTTAGACTGATTATTTTACACTTCAGTATTTAACGTGTACTGAACTCCAATGAAGTATTACGTACTGTTAATGCTTCTTTAACCAATGTAATCGTGCTATGGCGATTAGAGAAAAATCAGTGATCGAAATTACTAGGACTGCGATTTTAGTGCACGTAAGCTACACCGAGTGATCCGAATAAAATTATTAATGGCAGTTAGGCGTTATTGAAGAACTTATCCGGTCTAATTCTGACTTTTGATAGATTGCTGGTGTCTTCCAAGCCAATTCGAATTAATGTCGGAGTGGTATTTGAGCACGCATTATTGCAATTATCAACAGGAATGTTGTATTTTAGGACTGTCGTATTTTACTGCTACTCATAACTGACGTGAACACTGATATTTGCGTTGACGGGGGGCAGTTAACGGTATCATTTGAAGTGCGTTACTTAAACGCTTACGTGCTCAAGAAAAGGTGTATCGTTGACTACTTTATGTGCATGAAAGAGGACTTTGATACCAGAGACTATCGTGTTGCTGAAGCTCTAATATATGGAGTCTGCATTTGTTTCATAATCTCGCAAACATTTTCCGCGAACGTAATTAAACATGCTTCTAAGTTCTCTATGAGTCTACTCCTGGCTAGCGAAAAGGATCTGCTATAGAAGAATCGTATTTAAATAGAACACTTCCCCGAAAGCCACATGGCATTCAGGAAGATAACTGCAATAGAACTCCTGCTAAAGAGCGTGTGGCAAGCCTCTGAACATAGAGAAAAGTTTCATGTGGTATTCACAACTTCACAAAAGCCTTTGACTTTATAAACAGAAAATTAATGACCAAGAAACTGGAGGAAACCCTTGGAGAAAACAATATATGGACACGAATCATAAGGGCAATACTGCCACGAAACAAAATAAGGATCTCAGACAACCTCTCCCTATCGGAGCCGATATCCAGTAAAACGGAGTACTACAGAGAGACCCGCTGAGTCCTCTGTTATTTATCTTTGAAGAGGAAGAAATTGTAAGAATACTCGAAAGGAAGAGAGTCATCTCATATGCAAATGCAGACAACATTGTAATAGGCCCAAAGAACATTGCAAAGTTACAAGAAGCGATAAACGATATGAAAGATTGCTGTGTCGAACATGGCTTCGAAATAAATATGGCGGAAACAGAAATGATAGTACTCAGAAACTGAGGAAGAGCACCTGTATCAGCTGAGATCTTCATACGGGAGTGAAAAGCGAAGACTGTAACACACTTCAAGTACCTGGGGGTCACAATAGAAACAACCACAAAATGTATCAGAAAACGTGTAACAGAGAAAGCTATGCTAGTAATAATGGCAATCCATGAAATACATCAGATCCCTCAGCCTAGAGACAGCAACGGCACTATTCTGAGCCAAAACGTTCCCAATTCTGACGAACGGCATAGTAATTATCGGACCACATTTTGCAGTGAAAACCTTACGACACTAGAAAGACTGAAGGCGAACTGTGTAAAGAAAGCAATAGGAGTGTCGAAAACAACACAATCTAGAATTGTATACCTGCTGGCGGGGGAATCCTTCCTCATTGAAGACCCGCGGAGAAACTTGATGATACCCAACAGTAGCACTTTGGAAAATCTATTTAAAACATTGAAGGAAAAAAGGGAAGACATACGTCCAGCACGAGCGCCATGATTGACCGAAAAGGCACAAAGGAAAACTTCGAAATGAGACTCGTGATCAATCGAATGGCAGTCCATGGTTTCCACCACCTTATTTGCAACAACACGTCGTATCATGAACCAAACGCAATGTGTGATTGTAAACGGTGTCATAAAATACGCAGACGCTACGATACAGAAAACTTTACCAAAAGAACACGGTCAACAAGCGACTATTTAAATCACAGTACGTAAAATTTCTAATTTGTGTATTATTATCATTGTACTTAGAATTTGTATGCAATATACTTCTTATTGATATACGATTTGACTCGTTTTGAATATTACAGCGTATTCGCCGGAGTCCTGCGTATACTACAACTTGCGCCTATGACGTGGCGGCACGTTGGTCACGCCAGTAACTATAAGAAATATAAAAGTACTTATCTGTTAATCAATTCGTCGCAGTCAGCCCATATTCGACGTCAGAAGAGAACACGCACATTCAACAGTAATTTTTGTCCTACGCGTAACTCAACAACGCGTTTCTAGAGACTCTCATCACTACGTTATAAAACTTAGCTCATGAACTTAAAACACAATTACGGCATCTCCAAAATATAATAGAATACAAACACATTGGACTATGGGTCCTCGTCTTACATTAAAACCGTCGATTGTTGTTGGTAGTCGTCCTGCTGACCTGCTGTGGGCACTTGGAGTGTGATGTTGACGGTTAAGCAGAGCCACGGGGTAGTGAACTAACATGTTCGTGATACCGCTGCGTAATCGGAGCTATTGGCTCAACAATACTGCTGCTCTATTGATCGCTTACATTTTCTGGATTTCCTGAAAGCTGGATTAATTGCGGGACAGCAGCTTGTGTAAACCAGTTCGATACAGAAACAGCCAGCGTTGCAAGCTTCACCTTTTATTCAATTGATGACTAGTTTCGGCTTATCTGGAACCTTTTCCAAATGATCCAGCCGGACGGAGTGGCCGTGCGGTTCTAGGCGCTGCAGTCTGGAACCGAGCAGCAGCTAAGGTCGCAGTTTCGAATCCTCCCTCGGCATGGATGTGTGTGATGTCCTTAGTTTAGTTAGGTTTAATTAGTTCTAAGTTCTAGGCGACTCATGACCTTAGAAGTTAAGTCGCATAGTGCTCAGAGCCATTTGAACCGTTTGAACCAAATGATCCAGAAAGACAAAATAATGTTATTCCGAAGTACCATATGAACCATGTCAAGATCGTACATATACGTATAAGAAAGTCAAGTTTAACCCCGAATACTAATGGAACATACATGTTTATGCAGTAACATCGCGGAATGGACAGTTCACTGCAATCCCCATAGCTCTGCCTAAGCGTCAAATTGATACTCTAGGAGCTTGCAGCAGATCAACAGGGCGAGGCCTGGTGCAGTGCGCGGTGTGAGATTGGACGGCCACTGATACAGGTCGTCGATTTTAATGTAAGACGACGACCCATAGTCCAATTTATTTCTACTCCATATTTTCCTGGGACACCGCATCTGAGTTGGTAGATTTTTTAGCCTTTTAACCTCATGGGATAAGTTTTACGACCTGATGGTAACATTGACCTTAAAACGCGTTATTGACTTGTGCGCAGGACAAAAATTGCGGTTGAATGCTAACAGTTATTACTGGAGAAGTACTAACACGTTTGGTGTGTCGAATCTTGGAGCACAAAGGGAGAATATAATCGGCTTTTAATAAAAGTAATGATATGAAGCGGTAAAATTACTGCCAATTTATTGCCTTGCATGATGAACGCAGGCCGTGTTGAAGTCCACTCAACAACGTAAAACTGAGTGGTAAAACCTGAAGCGGTGTATGTGATAACTTGTGTATAGTAGTGTGGAAATGACCTACGGCTTGCTTTTGACGATCTAAATGGTCTGAAGCCCGCTGACAGGGCGCTGCAGAGATAGTTACAACTGTATTAAGGCCAGAATATTTATCTTTATCATTGGTCTTGTGCTTCCTTGTGACTGTGAACGATAATAGAGGTGTTTATTATAATGTTAAAAGGACTTACGGGAACGCTGCCGGTTGATATCTTCGACAACAGCCAATAGCATTTCCAACGGCAATGGTTCTATTCACCGAAACATGATGTGAAATATGGTTTTCGACAACTATCCGAGCTTAGGGTCATTTTAGGGTTTGTAAAGGCTGATCTTAATTTGCGGAAGGCGAGTGTCTTACCGTATGTATTGAAGCTGTGGCCGGTCAGACCATCAGGTCCGTCGAGTACCAGTGCACTGAGCATAAGCATCACGCACACTTTAAGACAGCCGAGCATATCGGCTCTTACAGAACATTGCCTTGACCCATGTCAACATTTTTATTTATTTACACGTCTAGTTCCGTAGGACCAAATTGAGGTGCAAAGCTCCAAGGTTATGCAACACATCAGTACACGAAATTACAACATAGAAGTAATAACTGACAAAATAAACTGTTTATGAACCCAAAAAAGTTAAGCCATAAGTCTACTGCATGGAGAATCTGGTATCAATTTCCAGCAATTGGCATTGTGTTACAATGGACGGAGCTAAGATTAAATTAACAAGTGTCCTTAAAAAACAGAGATGGACTTTCTCGCATAAATTCTCCTTCGAACCGTACTCTCTCCTTGGTCAAACAACGGAAGGGCAGAGTGAATGCTGCCTCGCCCGTTGGTAATTAATATTCACTATCGACAACTTGTGGCGCTAGTGTTTACGGTGTGTGTGTGTGTGTGTGTGTGTGTGTGTGTGTGTGTTGTATTTTGACGTACGCCTGCATGCCGAGGCTTTCAATTTTCTCCAACAGCACACACTTGTTGCATTTGTGCCCAAAATATGACTGAGGTGTGTATCTGTAGAGACATCGGAGGTTGTCGAAGACTTCACTACCTGCATTCTCGTAAACTGTTTGTTATAATGATATTCCCTGTATGTATGCCTGTTGTGCACTTCCTTTTTCACTTATGCCCACTGTGTTCAGTCTACATAAGAAACATCTTTCATATTGTGTAACTGCATAATGCTTTCTATTGTGTTAATAAGAATGTAAAGCTTTAACATATGCGAAATGAGTATGACGACCGCATCTTCGTTCATGTAGAGTTAACATAGAAATACGAAAGCCAAGTTTCAGTAATATTTTCATGAAAGTGTTAATACTGGAATGCTCACAGTTACTACAGTCTCAAAAAGGATTTTTGTAGGAACTTTGGCAAAAAGTAAGACTTTTCTTACACTGATGTAAGGACCTGTATTTCCAGCAGATTTCATCACTTGAAGATTTATCAAATTTTGACCGTGGCTCAGGAAGTTCTTGGTGTGGCTGGCCAAAGGAAAAAGACTCTCTTAAGTTGTAGCCAAATAGACACGAAGCCCACGCCTACCACAGTGGTACAAGTTTATATGTCAAATAGCTCCGCATATGACGAAGAGAATGAAGAAATATATGATGCTATAAAAGAAATTATTCAGATACTTAAGGCGCCCGGGTTCCCGGGTTCGATTCCCGGCGGGGTCAGGGATTTTCTCTGCCTCGTGATGGCTGGGTGTTGTGTGATGTCCTTAGGTTAGTTAGGTTTAAGTAGTTCTAAGTTCAAGGGGACTGATGACCATAGATGTTAAGTCCTATAGTGCTCAGAGCCATCAGATACTTAAGGGAGACTAAAATTTAATAGTCATGGGACAATGGAAGTCGAGAGTGGGAAAAGGAAGAGAAGGAAAGGTAGTAGGTGAATACAGACCGGGAGGGGGGGGGGGGGGGGGGGGGGACTGGGGCAAGCAACCTGGTAGAATTTTGCAAAGAGCATAACTTAATCATAGCTAACTCTTCGTTTACGAATCATGGAAGAACCTTGTGTAAGAGGGAGAACCTGGAGACACTGGAAGGTTTCAGACAGATTACGTAATTTAAAATTATAAACAGCCGACCAGTTGCAATGGATAAAGAATTCTTTACCCAGGTTTCAACAAATTTAAATTTGTCTTCTTCAGAAGGTGGCCTAAGGACAATGAACATCATAGCTTACATTAGAAGGGTATGAAACTTAAGTCAAGAATGGATTTTAACACAAATTAGAGAGCTCTTGCATTACAAAAATATGAGAACGACGACTGGTACCTGCAATTTTACATTAGTATGAACTGATGTATCATCGCCGTTTTTACAAATGTCTGCATAGATCCATTTGTCAAAATTAAAATATAGCCCTAAAAATAGGGGTTGTCACGTAAATATAAATTAGTACATGGATGTTGCAGAGCTCACAACCGACTGAGTGTAATCGGCCAGCGTAGTTACTCTGCGGCCAGGGCAGGTGGCGCTCATGGCGCGAACCATGTGCCGATTGGCGTACAAAAGCAACGTGTAAATTATTGTTACTTTATCTAAGGAAGTTATTAGTACTGATAATTTACGCGTTGCTTTTGTACGCCAATCGCCACATGGTTCGCGCCATGAGCGCCACCTGCCCTGGCCGCAGAGTAACTACGCTGGCCGATTACACTCAGTCGGTTGTGAGCTCTGCAACATCCATGTACTAATTTATATTTACGTGACAAACCCTATTTTTAGGGCTATATTTTAATTTTGACAAATGGATCTATGCAGACATTTGTAAAAACGGCGATGATACATCAGTCCATACTAATGTAAAATTGTAAGTACCAGTCATCGTTCTCATATTTTTGTAATGCAAGAGCTCTCTAATTTGTGTTAAAATCCATTCTTGACTTAAGATTCATACCTTTCTAATGTAAGATATGATGTTCATTGTCCTTAGGCCACCTTCTGAAGAAGATAAATTTAAATTTGTTGAAACCTGGGTAAAGAATTCTTTATCCATTGCAACTGGTCGGCTGTTTATAATTTTAATACGTGGAACCGTTGCTGTTGTGCAGCTATGTTTAAAATACTGAGATTACATATTGGTAAAACAGAGATTTGGAAACCAGGTTTTAAATTGTAAGACATTTCCGGGGACAGGTGTGGACTGTCATCACAATTTACTGGTTATGAACTGTAAACTAAAACTAAAGAAACTGCAAAATGGTAGGAATTTAGGGAGATGGAACCTGGATAAACTGAAACAACCTCAGGTGTAGAGAGTTTCAGAGACAGTATCATGTAACGATTGTCAGAACAGGAGAGAGAAATACAGTAGAAGAAGAATGAGTAGCTCTAGTGATGCAATTGCGAAGGCAGCAGAGGATCAAGTAGATAAAAGGACGATGGCTTATAGAAATCATTGGGTATCAGAGGAGATAACGAATTTAATTGATGAAAGGAGAAAATATAAAAATGTAGTAAATGAAGCAGGCGAAACGGAGTACAAACGTCTTAAAAATGAGATCGACAGAAAGTGCAAAATGGCTAAGCAGGGATGGCTAGAGAAAAAGTTAAGGATGTAGAGATATATATCACCAGGGGTAAGATAGATACTGCCTACAGGAAAATAAAAGGACCTTTGGAGAAAAGGGAACCATCTGTATGAATATCAAGAGCTCAGGTGGAAAACCAATCCTAAGCAAGGAAGGGAATGTAGAAAGGTGGAAGAAGTAAGTAAAGAGTCTATACAAGGTCGATGTATCTGAGGAAAATTTTATGGAGATGGAAGAGAACGCAGCTAAAGATAAAATGGGAGATATGACTCTGCATGAAGAATTTGACAGAGCCCTGAAAGACCTAAGTCGCATCACGGCCCCATTAGAACTATTGATAGTCTTCGTGGACCAGCTATGACAAAACTCTACCATCTGGTGAGCAAGTTGTATGAGATGGGTGAAATACCTTCAGATTTCAAGAAGAATATAATAATTCCATTCCCAAAGAAAGCATTTGTTGACAGGTGTGAACATTACGTAAAATATTTACACGAATTCCTTACAAACGAATGGCAAAACCGGTAGAAGCCGACCTCAGAGAACATCAGTTTGGATTCGCTGGAAATGTAGGAACCCGCGAGGCAATACTGATCTTAGAAGGTAGTTTAGGAAAGGCAAACCTAGGTTTCTAGCATTTGTATAGAGGAAGTTTTTGACAATGTTGACTGGAATAACCTCTTTCAAATTGTGATGGTGGCAAGGGTAGAATACACGGAGCGAAAATCTATTTACAATTTGTACAGAAACCAGATGGCAGATTTGAGAGTCAAGGTCCACGAAAGGGAAGCAGTGGTTGAAAAGGGAGTGAGGCAAGGTTGTAGCCTTCCACGATTTTATTCACTCTACATATTGCGCAAGCAGTAAAAGAAATAAAAGAAAAATTTGGAGTTGGAATTAAAATCCATGGAGAAGAAATAAAAACCTTAAGGTTATCCGACGACATTGTAATTCTGTCAGAGACAGCAAAGAACCTGGAAGAGCTGTTGAATGGAATGGACAGTGTCTTGAAAGGAGGATAGAAGGATGAACATCACCAAAATCCAAAGGAAGATGATGGTATGTGATCGAAATAAATCAGGTGATGCTGAGGGGATTAGATTAAGAAATCAGACACTTAAAGTAGTAGATGAAGTTTGCTATCTGGTGAGCAAAATAACCGATGATGGTCGAAGTAGAAAGGATTTAAAATGTAGACTGACTATGGCAAGGAAAGCGTTCCTGAAGAAGGAAATTTGTGAACATCGAGTACAGAGTTAAGTATCAGGAAGTAGATTTTAGTGTCAGGAAGTCTTTTGTGAAAGTATTTCTATGAAGTGTAGCCATGTATGGACGTTGAACGTGGACAAGAAGAGAAAAGAAGCTTTCGAGATGTGGTGCTGCAGAAAAATGCTGAAGATTAGGTGGGTAGATCACGTGGCTAATGAGAAGGTACTGAATACAATTGGGAAGAAGAGTAATTTGTTTCACAACTTGAGCAGAAGAAGGGATCGGTATGCAGGACGCGTTCTGAGGCATCAAGGGATTACCAATCTAGTATTGGAAGGAAGCGTGGAGGGTAAAAATTGTAGATGGAGACAAAGACATGAATACACTAAGCAGATTCAGAAGGATGTAGGTCGCAGTAGTTACTGGGAGATGAAGACGTTTGCACAGGATAGAGTAGCTTGGAGAGATGCATCAAACCAGTCTCTGGACTAAAGACGACAGCAACAACAAGTTTATGACTATGGTTTTCCAGCCTTATTTGTTCCGGTATTGAGTTTGAGGACAATTTATTATGAATGTTCGTAAGTGTGAATATTTGTTTCTGTAAAGGAAAGTGTTTCTACTTTTTTTTTCTTATCATATTCAGATTCAGTATCATTCATGTCACAGCAGAAATTTTTCACACATGGACAATCGGGAATTTGAAGATTTCTTTACCATTTTGTTTTTCACAAATTATTCTAACTACATTTTGTAATTGGTTACGAAGTTGATCAATTATATCCCTTTCACTGTTTTAACGTTATATAATTATTAATTTGAAGGCAGGTTGAAATATTATTTTCTATTTATGGGAGTACTGAAGAAAATTGTAGTGCCTTTGGAAGAAATGTGTCACACCCACCTCAGTTTATCCCTTCTATTCTCTTGTTCCAAAAACGTTGGTTTTCTGTGTATACTTCAGTCAGGAAATATTTCTTACCTTCTGTAACAGAAATGTAGGCATGTTTCCATTGAGGCTCAAACGGCTCTGAGCACTATGGGACTTAACATCTTAGAACTACTTAAACCCAACCAACCTAAGGACATCACACACATCCATGCCCGAGGCAGGATTCGAGCCTGCGACCGTAGCGATCACGCGGTTACAGACCGAAGCGCCTAGAACCGCTTGGCCACAGGGGCCAGCTCCTTTGAGGCCTTAACATTATCTAACAGTCTTGTTATTGGTCAGTTTACACCTCCTAGTCTTAACCAGTTATGTGCATGTAATTAGTCAGAGCGTACCATTTATAGAAAGTATTCTGAGTTAAAGAATAAAGTACTTATATTCACATATAGTTCTAGAAAAGATAATCAGGAATGGGAACCTCACGTAAAGGGTATCCAAATTGGTATCAAGAAAGAGAACCGAATTATAGTCAAGTGCCTTGCTTTCGCTGACGATATTGCAATTATCACCAATAACAGAACAGAAGCGATTCACGCAGTGGAAAAACTACGTGAAATTTCACAAAAAACCGGAATACAGATATCTTATGACAAAGCCCAATATATGGAAAGGCAGCCAGAAAATAAATCCCCTTTAATAACAAAATATGGTAAAATTGCACAAGTCTGCCATTTTAAATACCTCAGTGAAACTATAAAGTCCTCAGGATTAAACCGAATTGCCAATGAACAAAGAATCACCAAGCTCCAGAAGGCCTACAAGCTAACATGGACGCATTACAACAAGAAGTGCATTTCGACAGACGCAAAATAAAGGCAGTATGCAACAGTGATTCTTCCAGAAGCAATCTATGCAGCTGAAACAATGGTGATTGATGGTCATTCAAAAATTAACTCAATAGAAAGATCAACATAGTAACAGATGAAATCAGAAAGCGCCGAGCCAAATTTTATACACACATCTACAGGATGGAAGACTCCAGAACAGCAAAGAAATTATTCAGTATTATAACAAGGAGTAAATGTGGCACAGAATGGCTGAAAGAAGTCCAGAGGGATCTACAGCAGATCAACATAAAAAATCTCGAAGATCGCACCGAGTGCCGGCATAAAATCACAAGTGTGAAGTTTGGGGTAAGAACATCGCGTCAGCCTGGTACAAAATGGACACAGGAACGGAAGAAGGAGCATTCTGAGAGGATGAGGAGGTTTTTGGAAGCAAAGAAGAAAAACATCCGAAGATGAGATTATTAATTCAAATTCAATCGCTCTCCTAAAGGGGAACAATCGTTGTAATAATAATAACATATAGTCTACAAACAGAATAAATATACTACTTATATGCAAATATTTATAATCATTAGGTTGAAACTGTACTATAGCAGATCAACGTGTTACATAAAGTTATAACCTCAGGGGAAACATGTATTCATTTGAGCAGCATTTTATAGCACACGAAAAAAGAATTGTAGGATAGCTCAAGATAGTGGTAAAGACACGAGCATTAACCCCAGTGTTATTACAAAGTGGCCTCTGTCATCGTGGTACCTCGGTAGTATCTCTAGCAATATAGATCGAGGAAAGTGTAGCCGGACTATTGAAGTATTTGGCCATTCCCCAACTGTCAAAGTCAGTGAGCGGAAAGACGATAACCAAACGAGTAGCCTGTCGCTGGTGGAGGTGAATCGTGCGGTCCTGTGAGATCCGCCAGGGAGCAGGCAGGCGGTAAGAGGAAGACGCAGAGCGCCGTCGACGTCCGGATTAGCCTCTTAGCCGGAAGACACGTCTTAGCTGCCTCCCCAGCCCCCGTCCCCCTCTCACCCGCAGGAAGCTCTCCAACTTCCTGCGCGGAACAACGTTCACGGGTCGCTCCGAGGTTTCCAGTGAGGAGCCGAGGTGGAGGCTGTCCACTTGTCAAGAACGCGTTTCTGGAAATCAACAACATTCGAGGTCCTAACATCTCAGAGCAGCTCACCCTCTGCGAGTTAAGAAAAACAGAAAAATTTTTAGGTACACTTCTAGCCAACAGGGATTTTCTTCTCGGCGTTTTTTTTTTTTTTTAATGATACTAGAAGACATTTTAAATAGTCTTAAACTGAGAAATAGCTGGAAGGAGGAGTTAAGTGAAAACTTTCAATATTTTTCATTTTTGAAGAAGAACACAAGCGTATCAATCGTTTACATAGGTTTCCTGTCGTTGAAACGACTTCCTCCAGCGTGTAGGAAGAGCACGGATTACTCTGAAAAAAAAAAACTTTTCTTCGTGTGCCCAAACCAGTCGTACACTGCCTACTGCTCCTCTTCCTCGGAACAGAATTTCCCTACTCCAGTCACCTCTTTCAGTGGTTCAGACATGTCGTAGTTACTCAGTGTGAGGTCTAGTGAGTACGGTGGATGTCGGAGAGTATCATCGATGGTTGCAAATGTTCCATGGACAGTATGAGGCCGAGCATTGTCATGTTGCAAAATTACACCTGTAGTCAGAAGGCCACGTCGGTTTGATCTCACTGCGTGCCGAAGCTGATTTGCTTTAATGTGGAATATGACACACCAGTGACTGTGTTTCCCATAGCCATTAATTTTCCAAGACAACGCATTTTAGTCCCAAAAGACAGCCAGTAAAACATGTCCTGGAGATGGTTGCGTCCGGAACTTCTTGGGTTTTGTCGAGGAGAAATGACGCCATTCCGTACTTGCCTTCTTTGTTTCGGTGTAGTGATAGTGCACACAAGTTACATCGTCAACTAGCGATATTCACAAATAAAGCATCACCTTCTGCTTCAAATAGCCGCAGAAGTTCTGCACAGACGTCAACGCGTCGTTCTTTCAGTTCTGGAGTGAACTGCCGAGGCAACCATCTTGCAGACATTTCGCGTAACTTAAGCACTTCATTAGTGATGTGATGTGCTGAGATTTGCGGCTGTTTCATCATCCGTCACACGGCGATTTCCCAAAATGATGGCTTCAACTGCTGCAGCAGACTAATGTCACAAGGCGCCATGCATGCCCAGGGTGCTGAGTGTATGTCACAGATATCAGGCCATTTTCGAAGTTCCTACCTTATTCTTCCGCTTGCTGCAGTGATAATCATGCATCACCATACTGGAATTTCTTTCGGCGATGGACTTCAGTACGTTTCGTACCTTCACTGCTGAGAAGATTTACGACGGAACGCTGGCCTTCCTTGGGACACGTCGCAAGGGGGAAAGCCATTTTGCACTGGTATTGTAGTCGCTTTTCGTTTGTCTGTAAGATGCTGCCTACTGTTGGGCATTCCTTTCATCATTGGTAACAGTGCTGCCAACTTACAGAACAATGGCATGAAATGTCGATATTTAATTACATTTTTAAGGTTTTCATTTGATTTCTTCGCGTAATAACAACAATGAGTCTTTGGGACCCTTATAAGAGTGGTTAAGCACAGCGTGAAAGCTGTTTTGATCTCAATAGAACCCTATTGGAGACCCTCTTAAAATCTCTACATCAACATACTTATGAGCCAAAACATTATGACCACCTGCTTATTAGAGTGTTGGTCCACCTTTAAAATGCAGTTCAAATGGTTCAAATGGCTCTGAGCACTATGGGACTTAACATCTGAGGTCATCAGTCCCCTAGAACTTAGAACTACTTAAACCTAACTAACCTAAGAACATCACACACATCCATGCCCGAGGCAGGATTCTAACCTGCGACAGTAGCTGTCGCGCGGTTCCAGACTCAAGCGCTTAGAACCACTCAGCCACACCGGCCGGCTAAAATGCAGTGCAATAGTGATTGCGGGAATCGTGGAATCGACAAGAGCTTGATAGATATCCATGAAATTGCTGTAAATTACGGTTCTGTGGTTTGTGGTTGCAGAGCTAGCGCCCTATAGTGTCATAGATGAGTTCCGAAGGATTTAAATAAGGCGACTTTGGTAGCTAATACATCAACGTGAGTCATCAGGCTGTTCAGACCACTGTAGCGCGATTCTGACATTGTCAAACGAACAGTTATGCTGCGGGAACATCCCTTCCTCGTCGGGGAAGACATCAGGCGAGAAGGGATGAAATGTGATCCGCAGTAGTGTTCAAGTAGTCCAGAGCTGTAGTAGTGTCCCCAATAACTGCTTCAGGACGCATGGAAACCAAGTGAATGTTCCCCGTAGTATAGTACTGCTCCCAGCGGCTTGTGTCCGTCGCGTTGTGCACGTGTTGAGCAGTCGTTGGTCTCGAGGACGTATATCGAGATGCGAACATCGACCTGGCGTATGAAGGGACGTGATTCATCCGATCATGCGACACGTTTTCATTGATCAACTGCCCCATCTCGATTATCTTGCAGCAATTGAAATCGTAACTGACGTTATCATTGGGTGAACGTTCGATGATTTAAGGATCGTCTGCAGTGGTGCCAATGTCGCGTGAATCGCATGCTCCAACTCACTTGTGCCTCCATCAACACTGTACATTGCCGTCAGATCAGCTACAGATCAAAGCCTCCTGCCCTGCTTCACAAAGCGGGCAAGCCTCCGTTGGTTGTTGGTTGAGTTGGGGAAGGGGACCAAACAGCGAGGTCATCGGTCCCATCGGATTATGCAAGAACAGGGAAGGAAATCGGCCGTGCCCTTCTCGAAGGAACCATTTCGGCATTTGCCTGAAGCGATTTAGGGAAATCACGGAAAACCTAAATCAAGATGCCCGGACGCGGACTTAAACAGTAGTCGTCTCGAATGCAAGCCTAAGAGCTCTTCCTTTCGCAATTGACTGATCGATGTTCAATACCTTTTTCCCTTTTGGTGATTTCACCGTCTTTCGACCACTTTTCAGAGATGGTCACGACAGTAGTACGCAAAAGAGGCAAACGCTTTGTCTCAGAGTATCATTTGCACATAACATCCTCAATTATATGTTTTATGTATTCCAATTTGCGTTTTCCTCTAGTTTATACCCTCTACAGTCCCATCTAGTAACGTGGAAGTAATTCCCTGATGTCTTAAGACATACCCTATCATCCTCTCACTCTTTCTTGTCGGTGTTTTTCATATGTTTCTTTCATCGCCGATTCAGCAAAGAACTCCTTACGTTATCAGTCCATCTATTTACCAACATTCTGTTGTCATGATTCTCTACTATACAACGATGTAGTCGAAATTAATTTTCTGCGTAATTTCTTCCTCAAATTAATGACTTGGCCAGGAATGCCCTGCTTGACCGTACTAATGTGCTTTTCTTGTCTTTGCTCCGTGGATCACGGTTTTATTTTGTCTGCAAGGTAGCAGAATTCCTCAACCTCCTGTACATCGTGATGGCCATTTCTGCTGTTGAAACTGGTGGCGAGATAGAATCTGGGAGTAGTAATGTCCTGAGTGAAAGTGAAATTATTGATTGATTTATCACAATGGACGTTTTTTTTAAACTTACAAAAGCAAGGAATAATTGTTTGTCACATATGTAAATTTTTAAAACAAATTGTTAAGATCTAAGAAATACCAAAAAATTATCATAAACTTACTCAAACAACAGATTCTTTATCGCACACTGGCAAATAGCTGACACAAGTAATAATATACAGTTAATACGTCTGTGAAGCAGCCATAATACAGAAAGGACGGTAGAATCAGTACATACCAAGACAATTGAAAAATTTACGTACACAGCTCAAAAGCAAACAGAAGGAACTTTTATCTCACTATTTCGCAGAATCAGGTAGAGCATAAATCTGAAATAACATACACTTCTATGAGATCAGATCTTTGCATTGTATTTTACATAGACGTCTGTGGAGCAGCTAAAAGGAGTTCCTGTTAGAGAAATATGCATAATCATTAAGGGAAAAAGATTTAAACAGTGGACACGTTTGCGAAGTAGACTTTTGATTTCTAGCTTTGCATACACTGCTGTGAAGCACCCTACTCTCCAATATGCGTAATCACAGAAAGAAAAAGATTTAAATTGATGTACCCGTCTGTGAAGCAGACTGTGGGTGTATTTAAGAGCAACTAAATCCCAGGGAAGCGAAAGTCCTCAAGCGTACAAATTTGGGAAATATAGTACACTTGATTTCGGTCCATCTCGGAGATAGTCGCTCGAAAAATTCTAAAACATACAGAGCACAAATCATATTTACACAGAAAGTTAATGACAGTCAATAAGCGGACTCCTTTATCACAAAAGAAACGTAAGAGCGCATATAGAAAGGCACTTAAGCGGGAACGCCAGGGTGACGATCGAAAAATTTCAAAAATTTTTTATTGCGGAAAGCGAATGTATATACATTGAAGAATTATTCCCCTAAAGATTATGCGCTAACTCCAAAAGGCAACGGTTCTGTGAGCGTTTGAAGCCGAGAGTGCACGTCACGCCTCGGAGCTAGAGAAGCGATTCCACGCTCGCGCTCAGAATTTATACAGATTTAGGTAAGCCTGATTTTCTGGAGCGTTGTTTGGGTTCTTTTACTCAAAATGGGAAAGAAAGTTTCAGTAATCTAATTTGCACATACTCTCCAAAAATAACATCCTGCTGGCCGGCCGGTGTGGCCGTGCGGTTCTAGGCGCTTCAGTCTGGAACCGCGTGACCGCTACTGTCGCAGGTTCGAATCCTGCCTCGGGCATGGATGTGTGTGATGTCCTTAGGTTAGTTAGGTTTAAGTAGTTCTAAGTTCTAGGGGACTGATGACCACAGATGTTAAGTCCCACAGTGCTCAGAGCCATTTGAACCATTTAACATCCAGCTGAAATGAAACTGACAATGTTGCTTCAAATTTCGCCATATGTGTATTCAATGTCGGCCACACTGCACTAATGTAGGTGGCAAATGCCCTTCAAATCAAACTCGGCGTTGTAATGCGCCGATTCTGTGAAGACAGAGACGCCATCGGCGACGCGCTCAGCAACAAAAAGGGATTTGACGACGAAAATGAGGGCTTTCCAGGTCAAAGTAGCAGAAAGCGGCCATCCACTAGCAGTGCCTGTAGTTATTACGGAAGAGGCATCGATAACATCCCGTAAGATTCAAGCTTAGTCCCTTTATTTATGTGATAAATACTTGTGAAACTTTAAAGGTGTTTTTCCCGAAACCATGTTTCTCGGCGTGTTTGTCGTCACCCGCGCTGCATTTTTCATCCGATTTTAATGATTTTAGGTCTCACTTGATCCAAATCGAATTCTCTTCAGTTCACTGTAGCCGATTTTTTTATGTTGTTAGTTAGTATGCCTTTCGGCCAAAAAGAGGTGTCCAAAAATGGTAATTTTTTTCAATTATCTATAATGTCGCGAGAAAAAAAAAATTCTCAAAGCCCTAAGATGAACTAAAAGTACATCTGTAACCACGGAGATACGTTACTTCACGTTTCAGATAACCACACCGGAGTTACAGCGACAACCGTCGATCTACCTCCTTTCAGAGGTGCCTCGGGAAAATTCCAATTACACACGAAGATATGAATGTTTCTTAATAAAAATACCAATGAAAACTTAATTATATGCTTTATTCATTGCAGCAAACCACACTTGTCTAGTACATTCCAGTACGGAGAAAGAAATCCTGAATTTGAATAATATTTTCGTCCGTTAGCCTGTCGTTCCCTCTTAAGTGCAAGAGACAGCAGCCACTAAAACTTTTTATTTAGAAAATATATACGCCTCTGATGCCCTCTCACAATGAAATCAGTACTAGTTCTAGACATTATTACCATCATCAGGATGCCGTTCCACACAAAGACATCGGCCAAAACGGCCAGTAGAACGCCCCGAATCAGTTTCATGTCAAAATAACAAACGACACAGAAGTGATTGCACAAAGAGGGGTGTTGTCTCGCGAATCATGACCAGCAGTTAACGCCCACAAAAGTGTTGCTCACCGTCGTTCCAGTATCAAAACAAAGCAAATGATGGACAGCGTACGCGGTGACGTCCACCAGTCAAGGCCTCAGGAACACGCCTGAAGTCCAACTTTAGAATCCTGCCCGTCACCGCGCGGAATGGATCAGGTAGCAGTTCGAAGTAAACACTGAGCAACCACCACGGCTCCGTGTTACAAGCCACCATACTGAGCGATGTTCCAACAAAACAGCGTGTAATACCGGCAGCCCCTGTGTGAGCTGCTCGTTCGCTTGTATCTCTCGCCCAGCCGCCCAGGCGTCACCGCTCGGGACGACAAGGAAATCGTATCAAACAAGGGAGTCTCCCTACCGCACCCCCCTCAGATTTAGTGGTAAGAAGGCCCACTCGATAGCCCATCAAAAACCGAACATACATCAAGCATTAAATCAGGAAGAAGATGTATTGAACTAGGAAATAAAACGAAAATACAGACAGTGATCGATCCAAACTTAATAAGTGCAGCATTGTATAGAGTGTAAGAGCTATGTTGCCGTGATTATGTGGTCATGGTGTTGGACTGCAATGCGGGCGAGCTGAGTTGTATGATCGATCCAAAGTTAATAAGTGCAGCATTGTATAGAGTGTAAGAGCTATGTTGCCGTGATTATGTGGTCATGGTGTTGGACTGCGATGCGGGCGAGCTGTGTTGTATACCACTTTGTGCATTTTATTTTATTTTATTTTATTTGTTCACAACTTTATGAACTGTTCGCCTGATCACTGAAATGTGCGTCCTCTCTCTGTAGTCTTCGCAGCTGTCTCTCTGTAGTCTTCGCAGCTGTCATACTATACATTGGATATAGAATACATCATGTGGTAAGAATACATTACTGTTGCAAGTAAATGTGATGAATAGTGAGAGCAGGTGAGATACCACTTACATGGCCCACAGAAATGAAAACAACAAGTAAACGGATGTGGACTACGTATAACTAAGGAATTCAAAAGTCATAACTTCCGAAACGATACTCTACTTCAAAAACGTTAAAAACATATGTTTTGACAGAAGCACTTTGCGATTGCGAAACTGTTGCATTCATTTCTTGCAGCTTATGTGATAAACTATTATATTTAGATCATTTCCTTGGGAGTGATCACATTCACATTCATAGGAACACCTAAATCGGGCAAGCGGCATATCTCACTCACTCACCAGCCGTACAAATTAGGTCCTATCGTAAGACACACGTACTATCACCAATGCAGTGTATGACACACCAGACGAGTTACCTGGTGGAGGATTAGATTGACTTGTCCCCTTGTCATCAAAGGTTTGCCGTTCCCTTTCGATAGCGACTTCCTTCCGTATGCTAATAGAGTAGTTGTGCAGAATCAGTTTTCATTATATGTCCCTTCCTTACACTTTCCCGGACGTTACAGCACGGCACACATTGGAATACAGCGAAAAATAATGTAGACGGGGGAAGTAGCTTTGAACACAGGTCGGCTCCCTGGACGTGCAACAGGGTCAAGTTGCAACTGCCCAGTGGGCGAAGGCACGGCCTGCGAAATAAACAGTGAGCAACCACCACGGCTCCGTGTTACAAGCCACTGTGCTGCGCGAGCTTCCAACAAAGCAGCGTATAACAGATGGTTCAAATGGCTCTGACAAGGGGAGGCCGCCAATTGTGAAATTCAGATTCGATTCATACTGCGCATAACAAAAGATCATGGCCAGAGGTGTAATGTGGCAAAGCACCAAGATGCACTTCTCAGCCGTTGTCGAGAAAATCGACAGTTAAAAGAAACCGTTTCGGTGAAATACTCTCTACGATTAATTACTCTCTACAGCGTCGTGGCGCAGCGGTAAGCGCTCGGGTTCGTAATCCGAAGGTCGCTGGATCGAATCTCGTGCTATGCAACCTTTTTTTTTTTAGTATTTGTTTTTTATAATTCAAATATATATATATATATATATTGCCGGGAATTTTTTATATATATATATATATATATATATATATATATATATATATATATATATATAATTCCCGGCAATCAATTGCAACAATTATGCATATAATAAGTTGTTGAAAGTCGTTTGTCGTGGAAAAACTGGCGACATCATTATGTTTTCCGCAAACAAAGTTGTATTTCACAAATGTTATTAATTGTCTTCATAATGTTAACGACGTATAGTTAACGGAAGACGTAGAAACGATATTCCGAAACGAATACGTATAGCCTAAGTCAAATGTTCGAATTAGAATAGAGACCCCACAAACACAAATTTGCTGTGGCAGGTATGAAATATAAACTCCGTTACTCGCTCGTTACACGTGAATGACAGATGTTGAATGGGCCGAAACGAGCCGCCGCATAACAGCGTAGTTGCCTGCTAACTTCAAAAGAAAGTAGATGCGGTCCCTAGCGCAACTTATAACGTTGTCGAAAATCAGTACGGACGGGGAGAGCTTTGGTACACCCTGTTAAAAAAAAACGGAAAAATGGAGGCGGTACAATTGGAGAGCGATCCGCCTTCACCAACATGCATAAGCAATTCATTAATACTTTATATATATATATATATATATATATATATATATATATATATATATATATATATATATATTACAAAAAACTAATAATAAAAAATGGCATGGCGCGAGATTCGATCCGGCGACCTTCGGATTACGAACCCGAGCGCTTACCGCTGCGCCACGACGCTGCAGAAAATTATTAATCGTCGAGAGTATTTCACCGCAACGGTTTCTTTTAACTGTCGATTTTCCGGACAACGGCTGAGAAGTGCATCTTGGTGCTTTGCCACATTACACCTCTGGCCATGATCCTTTATTATGCGCAGTATGAATGGAATCTGAATTTCACAATTGGCGGCCTCCCCTTGTGAGCACTATGGGGCTTAACAGCTATGGTCATCAGTCCCCAAGAACTTAGAACTACTTAAACCTAACTAACCTATGGACATCACACAAAACCCAGTCATCACGAGGCAGAGAAAATCCCTGACCCCGCCGGGAATCGAACCCGGGAACCCGTGCGCGGGACGCGAGAACGCTACCGCACGACCACGAGCTGCGTACAGCAGCGCGTAACACCAGCAGCCCCTGTGTAACACCGTCGCCTCTTTCTTCGCCCTATTTTGTGCGAGTTAGGCTTGTACTGCTCACTGTTTCTATTTTGCTTATTTTTTCGCTGTTAAGTACACTCTATTCCTGTTTTCATGCTTGGTCTGTGTTCTGTTTCTGACGGGCTGTTCACTGGTCCTCTTACGACTAAATGTGAGGATAGTGCGATGGGAAGTTTCCTTTGTAAGCAACGCTAGGCAAACAGTTTCCTCAAGTACAGGAATCGATATAACTTTGTGTACGGCCCACAGTTTCTCGCTATTGTCATACGTGCTACTTCAAAATGGCTCTTAGCACTATGGGACTCAACTGCTGTGGTCATCAGTCCCCTAGAACTTAGAACTACTTAAACCTAACTAATCTAAGGACATCACACACACCCATGCCCGAGGCAGGATTCGAACCTGCGACCGTAGCAGCAGCAGCGCGGCTCCGGACTGGAGCGCCTAGAACCGCACGGCCACCGAGGCCGGCCGTGCTACTTCATATTACTTTTGCCTTTCCTCTGCTTACTCTCAATCGATATTCTGTACTCATCTGTCTCATTAGACTGTTAATTCGTCATCACCTTCATTGAGTCGCAACGTCGTCGATGAAACTTGCCAGTGATATACTTTTACCCTGAATTTTAATCTTATTATTTAACGTTTCATTTCCCTCATTGCTTATTCAGTGTATTCATTGAATAGTAGGGGCGAAAGAATGCACCCATGGCTGCCCAGCGAGAGTAAACCTATATCCGAATTTTGGAGACGGTAGCTGACTGACCAATCCTCAGTCAGGGTGGTTGAGATTTGGGCTAGAGTCCCCATGTGGACGGCAAGGCAAAGCTTGTTGGTGTTCACGGAGCCGCCAGCGCTAGCCCTATCTTGTTGGCACTACCTGCACTTTTCATTAATTCTACGACTGTGTCTAAATTTTAATTTCGATGGCCATTTCTGCGTCTTACGTTCAGAAGTTTCTGCTAATGATATTGCCTGCATGTCCGCTTTTGCATAACATTTCTTCAACAGTATTTCATGTTTTATAGATATACTTTGTGAACCAATATTCAAAGCGAGAAACTGTAATCCGAATTCAAGTATCAATATCGAGCTTTCATTTATTCATTTGTGAACGTACGCTGTAGCAGACGTTACTATCACCCTTGCGTAATATTAGTAGAGATGTTACAAATAATTTGGAGTTCCTTTTATTCCGGTTTTAATTCTATGTGACCTTCTACACCATGTGATCCATTCGAGGACATAATTTACTGAATTCTGAAGTCTGTTTCATGAATAATATTGTAAACATATCTTAATTCTCTTTGCTCGCTTATCGCACTGAATAAATTAAAATTAGTAAATTTCTCCAGAGTTCTTCCATGTGTTCACGTATTCTCATTTAAATATGCAGTTTGATATGAGAACAGTTTACTAAATACGTTCTTCCTTCATCAGAGCTATCATACAGACAAGCTGCTATCGGCAGGAGTAGTCTCCATTTCTTTAAATGCATTTTACAGCAAGGGGAAGGTAGGTTTGTGTTGTTGAGGGAGTCGAGAATTCCTGCTGATACTGAATATTTGAGTCAGGTTATACAACGTGGGATTAACATCCCCATATTTACAAGAGAGGGCACGAGTATACTTTCAGATCGCGCTAAGAAATTTTAGTGAGTTGATAATAATTTTACACTGACCTTAGCGCCTGTTCAAGATCGCCTTATATTTGTCATTGCTCCATAAAGCTCTTCCTACTTCTAAATGTATCAGCAAGTGAAGTAACATTACGTTACTATTCATTCATGAGTCAATTTTTATTATAAAAAGAGGAATAATTTCAGGTCATTGGTACTGAAGTCATACCAGTTGCACACTCAGGGCTAGTTCAGGAAAGAGCAGGAAACTTCCAAATCAGTTCTTACCTTGCTATTGCTTTTTAATCACGACATATGCAGTGTGCTTGGAAAAAATTAATCTAATCTTACGAGACTGTATCTTCTATACAATAAAAAATGCAATTTGGGATAAATTTTAACTTATAAATAGCTTACGAAGTTTTTACTTTCGAAATATCCATCCGATACTTCAAGGGTAAGTCTTTCACACATAAGCACATACATTAAGGTGGGAAATACGCACATATATACAAAGCGGTAGTGTCGCGTACACGAGGTGCTCAGGTGAATCATGTGAAAAGTTCTCCGACGCGATTATGGCCTCACAACGGGAATTAATAGACTCTGAATGCAGACCTAGTTGGAACCAGACGCATGGAACATTCCGTTTCAAACATCGTTAGGGAATTTACTATTCTGAAAGCCACAGTGTAAAGAATGTGCCGAGAATATCAAATTCCAGGCATGACCTTCCACCACAGACAACACAGTGGCTTACTGTCTTCACTTAACGACCGAGAGCAGCGGGGTTTACTTAGGTTTGTTAGTGCTAACAGACAAGCAACACTGTGTGAAATAACCGCACAAATTAATGTGAGACGTACGACGAACATATCCGTTAGGACAATGCGCCGAAATTTGGCGTTAATGGGCTGTGGCAGTAGACTAAAGGCTCGAATGCCTTTGGTAAAGGCACGACATCGCCTTCAGCCCCCGTTCTGGGCTTCTGAACTTATCAGTTAGACCCTAGACAACTGGAAAACCGTGATCTGGTCAGGCAAGTCTCGATTTAAGTTGGGAACAGCTGATCGTAGGCTTCGAAGGTGACGGAGACCCCACGAAACTATAGACCCAAGCTGACAACGAGGCAGTGTCCAAGATGCTGGCGGTTCCATAATGGTGTGAGCAGTGGTTACATGGAATGGACTAGAGCCTTTGATGTTCGGCTATTGGAGACTGTTTGCAACCATTGATAGACGTCGGGCTTCCAAACAACGGTGGAATTTTTATGGATGACAATGCACCATGTCACCGGGTCACAACTGTTTGCGACCGGTCTGAAGAACATTCTGAGCAATTCGAGCGAATGATTTGGCCACCTATATCGTCCGATATGCAGAATAATCGAGAGCACAGTTTGTGCATAAAATCCTGCAGCGACAACACTTTCGCTATTAAGGACGGCTGCATGGGACTCCTTTTTCTACACTACGCTAAGCAAAAGAAGGTCAAACGCGATATTGGGAGGTACCCCGAGACTTCTGTGACCTCAGTGTTCAATCTTGTAGCAGTCTTTACGATTATGTTTAGGGTCAAAGTTATCATTAACATTTGTCAAACTGTCAATGTGCCCCCCTCCCCCACCCCCTCTTGACGCACGACTGACTCCCAGAAGCTACTGAGTCTCGCGCCATACTTACGCGAAAGTTGATTGAGTTACTGCAGTCGCTGCCGTGCTATGTGGCACCCTTGTTCATCTACAATTGTTGTAAGATAAGGAACACAGAGATTTTCACCCTCCTTCCCTCTCCCTACTCCCATCACCAAATAAATAAAGCAGTCTTGGTGGCTAAACGGGAGATCTGTTAAATTCTAACTACTGTAGGGCGAGGAGTGTCGTTCCCTCGACAAAAATCAATCTGAACAGCTGTAACTGAATTGCAAATTTTGGTCATATAATTTGAAAACAATAAATTGCTTTTACCAGAACGTTTAACCCTTTTGCTCCTGAGCCTTTCATAACACTGCCGCGTGCAGTCTGGCCGCCAAACGAGGCTCCGCAGAACTGGGCGTCATCTGATTGTTACATATTAATTCTGATCGAGAAGTTATCAAACAAAGTACGCTTGAAATATTATTTATTGATGACATTTCTCAAAGCAGATACCTTTACTCGAGTCGCGATGTTTTTGTGTTATATATATGAGGCGTGCAAAGCAGAAATCGTGTAAGTCCTAAAACATGGTTTGCGGGAAAATAGAAATGTGAAGAAACGAAAAATAAAACTATTTACTAATTCCAGAGTTTTACTTGTGGGATAATTGTGTACTAGGATAGCGATACACGAAATGTCAAACTCCTTATTATGCAGTTGTCACAAAATACTACGTTAAATGTACTTACTATAATTCTACACTAAACATTACTATGCTTCCAAATTAGACACCCCAACTGATGTAGAAATGAGAAAACATTGGTAAATGGATTAAGTGTCCAATAGTAGTTCATCCTCATTCTCTCTTGTTTACTGTTACTCCCATGGATTCCTTTTCCTTAACCTCCGGCAGGTTTCTGGAGATACAGTGTCGACTTGGAGAAATAAAAGGTAATAAATTCACCAAATAGAAAGTTTCCTGTTCAAAAGGTACTTTCCTTTTTCCTTTATATTTGTATTTTATTGAATCACGACTTTTATCTTTACAAAACGTGCAGTTGTATGTCATATCCTGTTTCGATTTTCGATATAAAAACTGTAAGCAATCTCTTCGCATAGTCGCTACATATTAAACGGCGTGGTACTGTGTGAATGACTATTTCTGTCAAACTTTACGAGACAGGTAGCGTTTCCAAATTGCTTTCTTGGGCATACGAATAATACATTTAGCGCAGCCTGCATGTTCCATAGCTCAGCTATTATTACCTACTGGAGTAGCCATTGCGCCTCGTGATGACTGGGTGTTGTGTGCTGTCCTTAGGTTAGTTATGTTTAAGTAGTTTTAAGTTCTAGGGGACTGATGACCATAGATGTTAAGTCCCATAGTGCTCAGAGCCATTTGAACCATTTGAGAAGTCATTGCCTTTTTCACAACACACTTCCTTCAGTATCCTTTTTCCCCTTTTATTTAGTGTTAGGTATCTTTACACAGTCAAATACACGATAAAAGTCATTATGTGGAACCTGTCAACAGAACAAACATGGAACAGTTATATATGGCGAAATAAAAAATAATATTTATCCGGCCTCATGCTTGCCATCTACATGTTTTGTCAATGACTAATTATCTCTAGTTAAGAATTCGTCTATGTTGTAAGCGATGTTAAGCTCTTTACATTTGAAAACATTCTTGTTATCTGTCACATCTTTATTTCCATGGGTAGGCTGACAAATACATTTATAGCTGCATATTTAATCCCTTTCTGTGCCAAAGTCACATCCAATAAAGAGTAATACGGATCATTTTTTCCTTCTGCTGCTCGGGGTATCTCTACTAATCTCAAAATTAAGTGCAAGATCGACAACAAATTCCATATGTGAATAAATGTGCTGTGTGTTTGTGGTTAATATTACCCGCTGCTTATGGAGATATTGCAAGTTGTTCATATGTTCGCTTGTGAAGATAACTCTATGATACATTATTTTTAGTAAGATTAATATTCGAGGGGCTTCCTGGTTTGCCACATATGGCACTGAGCTATGACAGTACGATGTGGTGTTAAAGCGGTTTTGATAAAATCGGCAGCATTTGAGTCGAATTACGAACATTTGGTGGCTGGCTAATTTCAGTCTGATTTGTTGTTCTTGTGTCTATATAATGATTATTAGAGAAAATGAAAGGATGGCCAGCTTCCGGACTAGTGAAAGTGAACAGGTGGGAAAGGCGGAACCTTCGTTGAGCAGGGAGGACAAGGGACAGTCATCAAATTTGAGCAAGGTATTAGGATGGAACAAAAAACAAAAGATGAGTTTGAAAGAATGTTACACTTAAAATCGGGGAATGTACAGGCTGTTATTAAGTCACAAAAGGAAATGAGTGAAGATATAAGAATGATAATTAGAGAAATCGAGCAGAACTTGAAAGAAATTACACGAAAGTTTGACGCATGCTTAGAAAATATAATTTCTGAGGCCCAATTGGAGCTAATTAAAGCGGTTAAGAATTTGAAACATTCAAATAGGCAGAATTAAAAGTGAATGAAACTCAGAAGAAATATCACAGAGGAAAGCGTGGAATGCTTGGATTAAAGCGCTGAAGCACAAACTGTTATGTGTAAGCGAATGGAAACTGAATCGAAGAATTATCGTGATCAGACATTCGAGGATCATAGTAGGAAGAATTAAAGAATAATAAATTTAAGTGACCACTTCTTGAATTGAAAATAGGGTAGGTAATTTACAAGAAGCAGTCCAGAATGAAAATTTCACAGCCTCGCTTTTGGTGGTCTATGTGAGGAGATCAGTATTTTTAATAATGTAGTTTGTGACCCTAACGGGTAAATGCATCCCGTTGCTTCTGTAAATAGCTTGAGGAGTAAGTTTATTGCAAAGTAGATAGAGAAAGAAAAACTAAGATGACAAACGAATTGCTCTATTCATGAAGACTGAAATTCTGTTCGGTTTCATGAGCATAGGGATCAGAGGGGGTTCAAACTTACAGGGCTACCAATGTTACTAATTGTCTTGATGAAAGATTAAAATTAAAGCTTTATGGCAATAATACAAACTTTGGTGATAGAATGAGTGGTAGTCAAAACCTAGTGGCTGAAGAGGATAACTGCAGAAGCAATGTAGGACCAGTGGCGTTTTGTACAGAAATGTTTCCAGTATGTATAACGAAGGCAAAGAATTTAGGGAGCAGCTAGGAGATGGGAGGAAGAAAAGGGATGTGTTAAAATACGAAACTGGTAATGGTAATTAGGAATATATGAGTGATGATAATGGCTGTAAAGAGAAATAAGAAAGAAGACTAGAGGGTGCATTTCTTTTATTATTGTAATAGGTTGGAGGAAGAAAATTATCAAGAGGAAGAAACGTCTACTGAAAATATTGAGGAGGTGACAACCACAAATTCTATAAATAATGAAATAGATCTACTGATGAGAAGGATAATGTTCATCATTGACAAAGGTAAAGGATTGGCAAGTTGTGATAAGAAATAAGTAAGATTATGTGCAATTAGAAGGGAATCAGAAGAAGAAATAAATCAGAAATTAAGTTGTAATGACTGGACACAGGGTGTTACCGAAAGGGATTTCTTATATGAAGCAGTTGGGACTGATGAAATTAGAACTGAGCAAATGTTTTGCAAATTGGCATTTGTGGCAGAGAAGAGAAAGATGGTTCTGTGTTGCAGCCACATGTAGTAAGCGTTGCTTCAAGCAGTGGAGAATGGCCAAACAGAGGCACGCCGGCGACCGAGGCGTTGCGAAATAAGCGCGCACAGATAGCCTTGCTGATAGCAGCGCTCTACCAACGCACTGACGCAAGGATGCACACAGACCGAGCGCCGAGCGAAGCCTGGAGAGTGCTGAGTAAGGGGAAGTGAGGCCAGCACGCTAAGTTACACTGCAATATACTGTGGGAGTAATAACAAAAAGCTACCACGGAGGGTAAAAAACGTCCTCCTGCTGGATATAAATAGTGAAGCGCAGGTAGCAATAGACTGAAGCCGTTAGGAAGCAGCTCGGATCCGGACGGACGTGGTTCGTGTCCGAATGTTCAGTCTTCGTAGGTGACGATTCTGGAAGTCTGTTCCAGCTCGCAGGGGTCATCCGTTCGCCGCCAGATGTCAACATCAGCTCAGGGGGTGGGCCCGAGTTCGGTCGGCACCATGGCTGACTAACTACAGCGAGAACTTCCAGCAGGACCGGCCGCAGCGCGGTTTTGGTCACAGGCGCCGCCGGGGTCTGACGTCCCGGCCGGAGTGACCGAGCGGTTCTGGGCGCTTCAGTCTGGAACTGCGCGACCGCTACGATCGCAGGTTCGAATCCTGCCTCGGGCATGGATGTGTGTGATGTCCTTAGGTTAGTTAGGTTTAAGTAGTTCTAAGTTCTAGGGGACTGATGACCTCAGATGTTGAGTCCCATAGTGCTCAGAGCCATTTGAACCATTTGTCTGACGCCCAGACTTCACGGCAACCCGGCCCCACGGCGCGTGTTCCGTGCGTGAGGGGACCTCGCGGACATCGCGACTGACGGCTTCCCGGCCGCCGGTGCTGCAGGCGTCGGCAGCTGACCTCATGGCGACGGGGCTCCGTGGGCGTGCCCATTCTGGAGCGCCGAACGGCGACGAGTTCATCTCAACCACAGGGCATCCTGGCTTCAGCGGAGCACTGATGGCTTGAGGCTCCCGAGTGCGATCAGCGGCATGCGTTGCGTGCATTGTTGGAGAATCTACACAGCTGCAGCCAGGTGGAGTGATCCGCAGGGCTGGGCAGCGACGATGAGGGAGAAATTCTAAAGAAAGTTCAATTAATAATTGTATAATTCCACGCCGTCTCAGTCTTCGGTGCAGCCACTGTGTCTGCTGCTTGCAAGTGGTGCAGAAGTCGTAACAAGTGGTGTCAGGCGCACCCACGCCACGACTTTGACTAGCACCATGCGGAGCAACCGAGAAACTCCGAATATGGTGTGTCAAGCAACTGCCTTCTCTCTATGTTTTCTGTGTAGCTAGACACGTCGAGGGTAACGTTAGGGGATGTGAGAGTGTCATTTGAAAGGCCTAGCAGCGCTGTAGACTAATCGCAGTCTCGTGGGAATGATAGTCACGTTAACTTAGTACCATCTACATGTGTAACAGGTCACGTCGCTCCTTGCGATAAACTTGTGGTTTGTGTGGCTTCTATGGTCACGTAACGGGGCAATGTGGTAAGTCTAGATGGCTTGCCATTAGACGTGCTAGGAATTAACTTGTTTCTGGGTAATACAGCTTTATTTGTGTGAGGTGAGGTATACCACACGGAAAATGTCAGAGACACGTGGAACTGGAACACGTGACGCCGTAGTCGCATTGACAGAGCAAGTTAAGAAACTGGTAGAAGAAAATAAGTTGCAAAAGCAGCACATGCAGAGAATGGAGCAATAATTGTTGCAAAATACTGAATCAGGCTCGGGAAGCGATAGTGTGGAACACAAGGGTACTGTCTTTTCTGGTGTGGCATATTGTTCAGCGGCTACTTTGATACCTTCCTTCTCGAGTAAAACATCAGAGGATGTGAATGTTTTCATTGGTGACGTATGTAGTAGGCTAGACTGTGTGGCTGGACGGATGAAATGTGTTTGCAAATGGCGAGATAACGGTTAGTAGGTGACGCCAAGACTTATGTGGCATACCACGAAAGGTTAAAGGATGCTACTACATTCACAGAGTTGGCTGAGGGATTATTGCAAAGATTTAGGAAACAAAGCAGTTCCAGATTTTTTAGAGAAAAATTGGGAAGGATGGTGCAAAAAACGGGTGAACCGGTAGAAGAATTTTCAGACAGAATTTGGAGCACGAATGCGCACACGTATGTGTTAATGCAAGATGCGAGTGCAAATGAAGTTCTATTGAAAGAAGCAGAGAACAGAGCATTAGACGCATTTTTGCGAAGGGTCTGGCCGGATTTTTCACGCCGAATACGGAGGAAAAATCCAAGTGACTTAGCAGCAGCATTGCGCGTGGTTACACATTTGCACGAAGTGGATAGCGCCACTAGAAATCGCAATGACAAGAAAAATTTTTCGTGTTCCATGCAGTGTTACCGTTGTGCGAAGCAAGGTCATTTTAAGGGACAATATCTGGAACTGCAGTGTTTCAATTGTCAGAAAATAGGGCATAAGGCACGGCAGTGTAAAGCCATGAAACGGGTTGATGATACAGCAGGTAAGAAACTGTTATACGAAAAAGAGAGTGTTCCTGCCGTCGCGAGGCATTCCCAGTAAAAAGAGGTACTCAGAGAGTGCACGAAGAGGCAGATTGTAGTTTGATGGTTTGGATGAAAGATAAGTGGCGAAGAGTTTTAGTGGATACTAGAGCGCATGTATCAGTTGTAAGTATGGACCTCGTGGGCAAGAAAGGATTGGAATCTCCGAAAAACAGATTGCACGCAGTATGTGATAAAAAATTAGATGCACTAGGGACAGCACAGCTCAAGTTTAAGATAGGGAACGTGTGGTTCCGGGAGCAAGTGGAGGTGTTGTCAAGTGTAGGACAGGGATTTTAAGCGATACTTGGGTAGGACTTTCTGATTAAACATCAGGCCAAAATTGACCTTTCGCAACATACGCTGGAACTCGGTGGGAACTTGTTCTCAATGGGTACAGCCGTTGCAAATGTTTCAGAGTCGCAAGGTGCACCGATAGCTGAGGTGATACCAACTAAACTGTGCACAAGTGCATTAAAGGTGATTTCGTGTGACAAAGTACGAACAGGTACAGGGAAGTTGATCTGGGCGCCGGTGGATGTCGATGTGCCACAGCAGGGGTTATTGTTGGTAGAGCCACTACCGAGTAATGAAGTTTTAGTCGAAAAGCATTGCTTTATTCGTAGGAGTGTATCACGGGTAACGGACATAAATGGGCAGTTTATGGTTCCGGTGAGTTTAGATAACTTCGGATGGGATGATGTCGATCTGCCGAAGGGATTAGTAAAAGCCACATTAGAGTTAATGGATGAAGAGGACATCGATAGTTCGAGGCTAGACTATAATGTGAAGCAAACCGTCAGCACGTCTGCACTTCATGACAAAGTAAATCATTTGAGAGGAAATGATCGTTCGGGTATGGAAGCATTATTACTAAAGTATAAAGCATTGTTTGAAGCACAGGGTACGCTACTTGCTACACCGATAACACGGCATCGTATTCCGACAGGGAATCACGCTCCGGTGTATCGTAAGACATACGGACTACCGAAACAATGACAACCAGTAGTAGAGCAGTTAATAAAGCAACAACAGGAAGATAGGATAATCCAGCACAGTAATAGTCCTTGGTCTAGTAGCGTAGTCCTAGTTCCGAAGAAGACACAGGACGGGTCGAAAAATTTCGCTTTTGTTGCGATTACAGACATTTGAATGAAAGGACAGTGGCGGACGTATATCCGATTCCGAATATCAGAGAAACGTTAGACAAAGTAGGCAGTGTAAGTTTTTCTCCACTATGGACTTGCGAACCGGTTATCACCAGATGGAAGTATGTCCGGAGAACAGGCCAAAAACAGCACTTACGAGGCATTGTGGTCACTTCGAGTATAAAAGAATGCCGTTTGGACTAAAAAACGCTCCAGCAGCATTTCAGAGGTTGTTGGACGGAGTCCTTTGCGGGTTGAAACAAAAAATAATGCATGGTGTATCTGGATGACATAATAGTTTTTTCAAGAGATATAGAACAGCATGTGGAACGGTTAGAGGAGGTGTTTAAAAGATTAGACGCAGCACGACTAACATTAAGTTTGGACAAATGCCATTTTGCGCAAGCACAAGTAAATTATCTCGGGCATGTTATCAGTCAGGTTGGGGTACGGACAGATCCTCGTCTCACTTCTGCAGCACGAGATTTTCCGGTTCCGCAAACGGTTAAAAACATCTGCAATCAGTAGTGGAGCAATGGGGCTTCAAGCACCAGCGACGTCACAGCCTATCTCTGACGTCACAACAACGTAATGATGACGTCACAATGACGTAATGATGATGTCATAATGATGTAATTATGACATCACATTCTCAACCTATCTATGACGTCATAATGACGTAACTATGACGTCATAATGACGTCATGCTTATTTCCGCATGTTTTGATACTGACCTTACATAATATGACATCTTTAGCTCAATGCAAAAATTTTTTTTATGAAGTTACGATATACTTGGTGGACTTTTGCCAACAGCGTTGACCTTATTTCCACATGTTTTGATACTGACCTTACATAATATGACGTCTTTAGCTCACTGTGATAGTGTTGACAGTGCCACAACCTACATAGCTATATTTTGTTAAGTCATGATGATGGCATGGTGATGTACTTGATGGCACTGACCTTACGTAAAATTCACACACACACACACACACACACACACACACACACACACACACACACACACACACACACAAGGACACAAGGTGTGCAATAAAAACAAGCTTATATGTTTATTCAGATATCATTTAATGTAAAAAAAATAATTTTATTACAAAATGTTATTAATTTATTTTACACTTTTACTTAAATCTACTACATCATCTGCCAGATCAGGTTTATTTTTCAACCATAAATACATGCAACCAGGGAACCAGCGATAGTGTTCACCCCATGGATCATCACCATCAACCCAATCATGCAGTGTGCCACCACAGTAGAAGCAGGTAGTGTGATCAGCAGTACCAGAGTAGAAGAAACCTGCTTCAGCCAGTTCTTCAGCCTTTACTGGGATATACGAGGGCCAATCATGGAAGGACTGTTGACGTACTTGTTGACAGCAATACTGAGGCCATGCTGGTTGTGCTGTATGCATCAAAGAGTGTTTTTTAACTGTACAACAAGGACAACATGTGTTGATACCACCAAGATGGTATGATGCAGGACATATATGCCTCAGAAATTGTATGTCATCAAATTGCCAGTTACTCTCTTCAATGTTACAATACATACATTTTACAGTATCATCGTTACTGTTGTGATTTGGTCTATAGAAGCCCATCTCTGCTAGGTCTTCAGGCTTCAAAAAGTCGATGGGCCAGTTACCATTCTCAAAAGTCTTTAGACGCTCAGCAAATGTAGGGTACATTGTGTGGCCTGCTTACAATTCTTAGTGCACATGTGTTATGTGGTCACTGACTCGTTATTTGCTCTTTATATATTCTAATGATTAGATAACCAACTCTTACATAATTATTCCAGCTTCTCGTAATTCTTCTTCAATAGAAATAATCTCATTGTCATGTGATGAATTACCTGCTGCTTTTGACCCATGCAAAAAGAAAAGACGTTCAACAAGTTCATTTGGGTCATCCCAGTACACATAATCAGGAGGTAAATTGCTGCTATATGTCTTCCACTGTTTTACTTCTGGAACATTACCTTCTGTTTCTTTCTCATCTACAGTAATTCCTTTACCACTATGAATACTAGGTTCACTTTCCAAAGTTTCCTCACTTAGCTGACGATGTGCTTTTAGTAAATTTGCTCGAGATGATTTTCGAACTTCGCTTACATCAGACCGATTTAAATGAAGTATGCGTCGTATGATTGTTTTATATTTTATACTGTTATTAATATTAACTGGTTTATGAGCAGAATAACCTTTCTTATGGGCATTGGTAGCTTTTAAAATTTTTGCATACGTAAGAAGATCAGATTTTGTATAGCTTCTAGCTAAAGGTTTTTTTCTAAGAAGTAGATTATATAATCCTTTTGAACCATTGTATGTTACATCATTAATGATTATATCCGCTCCATCAATTACCGCTTTTTCATTCCCTATCATCCACCCATTACGGAGATCATATCTCATACCATACACTTCATCACGTTCTTTAGGAGGAATTTGCCTTAATATTGATGATACTAATGTCTCATCAGGTGAAGTGAGAATATCTGGTTTCTCATCATCTTCCACTTTTTCCTCTTGATCATATGATATAACATCGGGTGAAATAAGATTTTCTGGTTTCACTTCCTCTTTATAATGAGATGCTGTAAATGTAGGATATGAAAGTTTTTCTCTTTTACTAATAGAAACAAGTTCTCTCAGAGGATCAGAAACTGGCTTCAATTCTTCCTCCAATTGTTTTTTTCTTTTAATCTCTTTTTCCTTAAGGGATAAAAATTTTTTACGTATATTTCTTCTAGCAGACATAATTTGCCTTTTCAATTTTATATTGCGGTTTACAGCCTGTTGAAGCATTTCAAGTTATTTGTATGGTTGGCACTAGATAATGATTGAAACAGGTACTGAGGTTACATCTCATCTGAGAAATATAGTCAAATTACAGCATATTTATATTACCTCATATTCAAATTCCACATGAAGACCATAATTTCCCAATTGAAATGGGTGCGGTTGTTTAAAACTGAATTTATCTCCTTCCTTCACGCTTAAGGGTACATTTAACGCAAGCTCAGTTTCCTTGCCATTGTGTACAAATGTAATCACTTCCAAATCAGGTGATGCTGAGCGTAGTTTCATAGTTCCTGTATAAGGAATATCATATTCATACTTTCCATTATGTAACAAATATTGTATAGAATTAGCATTTGTGGAAGGTATGCTATCTATGCGTAAAATGAATTTCTGACTTACTTTAGAGAGCGTTTTATCTACATATGCTTTGTTAGCTGCGTCTGTTTCTATTATTGGTTCTCGCAAATTTGCAAGACGCTTATGTTGTATATCAAACACTCGATCTGTTACACCAAAGAGATCTAACATATTTATATTAGGCTGTGACATTTTAACTCGAATATTATTCTCATTTTCTAACATAGATGTTACTTTATGATCGATTTTTTTTACAATATTTTCAACATATTTCTTATTAACAGCATCATACATATTAATTGGATCCAAAACATTTTCAATTCTCATATTGTTTATATCAAGAACACCTTCCCTGACTGATAAATTATTCAGTAGTAAATCATTCTGAGGAATCTTATAGGAATCGACAAGTGGTCTGATTTTTACTTCTAACTGATTATATTTTCTATCCACATAACCCTCTGTAGCCACATCACTTGATATTAATGGATCTATGACCCCACTTAGTCGTTTACCTTTAAGTTGCATGACATTGGTTCTATCATCGGACTCTAAGAAGCTCTTGTTTTTCAAGTCCATTTTTTGCTCAAACTGCTTCTTAAGCTGTATAAATGAATCATCCACATATTTCTTTGTGCTAGCATCATTATTTTCCTTAGGAGAAGAAAGGTTGCTAATGCGTTTCGAGTTTAGTCTGATAGAATCACTTAAGACATCGAATGCACTTAAAACAACATTAAGTTTGTTCCAGGTAACTATATTGTCAACAAACCTTCTAAGACTAGTTATGGAACTATCAACATACTTTTTGGTAGATGCATCACTGTTCTCCAGTGGATCTCGCAAACCTGAAACACGTTTGTTTCCAAAGTTGACTGCATCATGTGAAAGATGTAGTATACTGAAAAATGATTTTAGCTGCGGAATCCATTTACTGATTGAAGCTAAGAAATTGTCAACATATTGCTTTGTAGCTACATCATTCACTGCTTGTGGTTCAGAGAGAACAAGCTGAACATTTCCAGAGGACTGCATTGTGCAAACTAAAATAAAAGTAATGCGAAGTCTTCTTAAATGCAAAAGTACTCATCAAACTTCTTGCGATAACGTCCATTGTGAATTTTATCATCTTTGCTGATAACTAAGAAACTGTGTGGTTCACTATCCCAAACTTGTTTACACAAGTTTAGAAATTGAGCATAATCCATATCTGTATTAACATGATAATTGTATACATGCCTTAAATTACACTCATCTTGTTTGAATAGTATAATCATGTTAGCATTATCTCTAATCAGTTGCTTTGGGATCCGGCTGTATGTCTGACATAGGTAAAGGCAGTCAATATCATAATGTCGCCCCATGCAAAAATAAGCCCTTATGTTGTCCTGTTTGTCGCATATAACATCATCAAAAACAAAAACTGAAGATGGTAAGGCTTTATCAGGTAAAATAACATCTTCATTGTTTGAAAATGTAAAGAATTTGATCCCTTCAAGCCCAGATAATATGTGTGTGAGAAATTTATACTTCGCTTGATGCAACGATTTTGAATATATATAAATATTCTGAAATTTTAGACCATTTTCATGAATTAGAAGATTCACTACAACGTTAGTTTTTCCACAATTTGAGGGTCCGCAAATAATGCATCGCACAGTATCTGGTAACAAATCACCATGTTTATTCCTCTTACCATCTACATTATCAAATGAAATATTTGTAACTGGTAGTTGGAGTACATGTTTCTTCAAGCGCATGTTGGTTAAAAGTGTTACAGATGCTTGGTGTAATGTATATAAAAGTAGATTTTTCCTACCAATCTAATCATTTAATGGCTAGACACGCTCAGAGGAAGGTTGGCAGAGGTATTTTAAACACAGCTATTAACAAACTCCCTATAGAATTGCACCTACCAGGATACAATTATTGTGGTCCAGGTACCAAACTACAGAAGAGATTACAACGTGGTGATCGTGGTATCAATCCACTAGATGATGCATGTAAAGAGCATGACATAGCATACGCCACATTTCCAGATAATCTTTCACAAAGACATAAAGCTGATGAAATGTTAGCAAAGAAAGCTTGGGAACGTGTTAAAGCAAAATCCGCAAAGCTTGGTGAGAAACTGGCGGCATTAGGAGTTGCAGGAACAATGAAAGCAAAAGTTAAATTGGGGATGGGCGCAAAATATACTTCAAGGAGGAAGAAAGACACATTGAAGAAGGTTATTACAAAGGTAGGTAGAGCTATGAAGGGATTAAAGAAGAATGGGAATCTTCTTAGTACAGCTAAGATTGCTCATAAAATAGCGGTAGACAGTGTTCGAAAGACAGGAGTCGAAAATTTGCAAAAGAATAAGACTCGTTTCATACCTATTCCAAAAACAGGTGGTGCTTTACCTCTTATACCTATTTTTGCAGCTCTTTCTGCTATTGGAAGTCTTGCAGGTGGAGCCTCTGGTATAGCTAAAGCAGTTAATGATGCAAAAAGTGCCCGTAAGCAGTTGGCAGAGATGCAACAACATAATAGAAAGATTGAAGCTATAGCTTTGCAAAAGGGTAATGGCCTTTATTTAACCCCATACAAAAAGAATGGTATGGGACTTTATCTAAATAAAGGAACTAAAAAAAAAAATTCAGTTGATCTTACCAGATCGACCTCTTACAAATATCGATTTGAGACTCTATGCAAAAAAGTTGAAAATACCTAATTTCCGAGGTGTTTTCATGAGAGACACATTACCTAAAACAGCAAAAAAATTTGAAAGTGCAATTGTGAACTTGAACACTTCAAAAGAGCCTGGATCACACTGGGTTGCATACAAAAAGAAGAATGATACTGTCTACTACTTTGATAGCTTTGGTAATCTACCACCACCTTATGAAATCTTAAAATATTTGAATCATTGCACTTTTAAATATAATTACAATACCTTTCAAGCAATTAGTAGTTACAATTGTGGTCACCTGTGTTTGAAATTTCTTTGTAAAGAATAAAAGGAGCTACAAGTGTACATACATATGCATTCACACAATGGATATTGGACAAGGTAAAACATTAATTGTTAGTGGAAAAAAATCAGTGCTGGTAACAAAATTTAATCCAGCACTGGACGTATCAAATGGTGTCTATGAATTAGCGCTTCTGAACTATTTTTCATACAATTCGATACCTAATGTTACTCCACAGAATTGCAATTTCTATTTTTCTAAACATAATGAAATATTCCAGAAGTTTGTCATTCCCACTGGTTCATACGAATTGCAAGATATTTTCTCTGAACTGTTAAAACAAACAGATGAATATAATGCAAAATTAGCAAGCTCATCTCTCAAAATTTTTCTTGACTTTGATTATGATAAACATCTTAATCGATGCAAAATAAAGCACAATGTTACACTAAACTTTGATTTAAATAACAATCTTGGATCCCTTCTAGGATTTACAAAAGGAGTGTTTAAAGGCAATAAAGATGATCACATTATATCAATAGCTAACCATTCTGTGAATATTCAGAACATAAATGTTTTAAATATAGAATGTAATATATCAGGTGGTTCCTATATTAATGGTGAACCTTCTCATGTTATTCAACAGTTTTGGCCAACAGTAGCTCCAGGATATAAGATTGTGGAAACACCAAATTCACCCATTTATATGCCAGTCATTACAAGATACATAACAGATTTGATAATATCTATTTGTGACCAAGACGGGCAAGTTGTACCACTAGATGAAGACGAAATAACTGTTAGGCTTCACTTGAGACGAATTAAGTAATGGGAATTGTGTATAAGGAGAACTGTAATTTTAGTAATGGAAGTGGTGTCACTACCAAAAAAGTAACAAAAACTAAAAAAAAAAGTTTTTAACTATATACAGTAAACAGCTATTGAAGTCATTAGGGTACAAATTAGTATAAATACTATAACACCATAGATGGTAACAACACTTCTGCATGGATTGCTAAACAGTGAAAAAGGAACGATGAGCAGTATTTTGAATGTTCGTGAAACCATTACTTTCGATGATTCAATTCATCGAATTGAGAACCATGCATACAAACCATATGGACAATCAGTATTTGGGTATAATGATTCAGTATCAATTGTCATTCAAAATGAAAACAGTTACTTATTACCTTCAGAAAGTAGATTATTCATTGAAGGAAAAATAGTAAATATGGCTAAAACTAAGGCAACTGATGCTAATTTAGGCAAAAACTGTGCACTTTTCTTATTTTCAGAACTTCAATATCGTCTTAATAATGAAGTTGTTGACCATGTTCGTAATCCTGGAATTACTACACTTCTGAAGGGAACCGCATCTTTTACACCTGATCATTCCAATATACTGTTAAATGCAGGATGGGGCTCAGTTGCAAACATCAAAGAACTTGTAGATAGTAAAGGACATTTCAACTTCTGTATTCCTTTGAAAATGATATTTGGCTTTTGTGAAGATTATAAAAAAATTATACTGAATGCACGACATGAATTAGTTTTAATTCGTAACAGGAATGATACATCGTCCGTATTAGCAACTAAATCAGATCCGGATGTGCAAATAATACTGGAAAAAGTGTGGTGGGAAATGCCTCATGTGCATGTATCAGATAAAAATCAAATTCCATTGTGGAATACTTTGAAAAATGATAGAAGTTTAAGACTTGCCTTTCGTCATTGGGATTTAATAGAAAGCATAGCACCAGAGATTAATTTTTGGTCCTGGCAAATTAAGTTCACAACACATCTGGAAACTGCTAGATATGTAATTTTGGGTTTTCAAGTTGATAGGGAAGCCTATGACAAAGATTCTAGTATATTTGATAGTGTAGATATAACAAATTTGAAAGTGTATTTAAATTCTGTGCGATATCCAGAAGAAAACTTTCTATGTGATTTTGAAACCAAAACATTGGCTCAAGCATATGATTTATATTCAAGATTTCAGCCTTCATATTATATTTATAATGGATTAAGTAAACCACTTTTTAGTCCAATTGAATTCCATAACAACCCCATATTTGTTATTGATTGTTCACATCAAAATGAATCAATAAAATCCTCCATAATAGATATGAAGATTGAGATAGAAACAAAGAATCCTTTTAAAAGAAACACAATGGCATACTGTCTTGTAATACATGATGTTATTATTGATATGAACCCCACTACCAACCGCGTGATAAAACGTGTGCAGATATAAGCTTATAAAGTTATATTCTACTGTTAGTACTGCTCTTGTAACAGACTGTATCAAAATGAATAAGGTAATAATGATTGAATCAAGACACAATATTGTGACTTGTTTAATGGTGAACTTGATTGAGGATGCTGAAAAAATATTAAGTGTTCATACTGTACCTTATTCAGCAAGTACACTGGAAAGTCTTATAAGAACCTTGCTTCTAGCGCACAGAGAGTGTAAAACAATTGCATACTCTAGAAATCATCTGCAAATGGAAATTCTACGGTGCTTGAAGAATGTTATTCCGGATGACTTAAATCTCATACAACTTGAAGATTATGGTTTCCAAGAAGATGAGTGCGACGTTTTTATGGTGTTTCAATGGTTAAAGTCAATAAATGTTTGTAAAACTATATTTAGAATATATCTTAAACTGGGACAACCTCAGAATCTAAATGGTTTAGATTATTATCTATTTCCTGTCAAGCTCTTACCTAAGTTAATCTCAGTTCCACAAATCTTTAAACTGTTACCACAATGTATGCAAGATGATGAATATTTAAAATGTTACCAATATTGTTATCGACTTCATGCCAATGATGTTAGAGATAATTGTTAAATGTGAATGTAAGTGATAAGGTTTATTTATTTAATAAAATACTGAACAACTTATATAGACTTACTATTTTTATTTACTTTATAAGTATACATTTTACATATCACAAGTTTTGATAATGACATATTGTGCTACACATCCGAAAGTTTTTCTATCCTATAATGTCCCCATGGTAATGTATATACACCATTTTTTTCCACATACCTTTTATCATCATCATATGTTAATGCTAATTTTCTTTGCTTTATAGTGTGTACTATATGAGAATTAGATTGAATAGTGTATTGTGTAGTCATTTTTGGTACATTATCCAATATGCAACTACGATAGTCATCAATACTTATTTCCTTCAGAGATGCACGTTTCACACCTTTCGCCTTCTTTATAGTAGAATGAGAATCAGTATCTATTACATACATTTTTGCTCTGAGACCAATAAATTCAGTTACAATCTCTCCATTAAATTCATCTTTCATTAAACCAATTACACGTTTGTTACATATTGGAATATTATATCTATTTTCAGATGAATATCCAGAGGTATCAAACATACAATTAATGTCGGGTCTGATATCACTATACAAATCACATGTAGATATAAGATATACAAAGCTGTCAGTATCAGTGTAACACATTTTCACTTTTTGTAGAGGATACTTTTTCAACATATAATTATAATGGAAGTTAAACATACTTCTTTTAGAAATGTCAAGGATTGTCATTCCTACCGCAATCGGTTTATCAAATACTACTGATGTTTTTGCCATTTCTATAGCAACTAAAGATTCATCGAAAATAACCCTCTTCTTAAAATTTGGTTGGGCAATATATGCTGCTGCACCATACCTACCATTCCATGAGGTTACCAATCGAACATCTCGCATTTTTCTTACATTTTGCATAGTCTTACCAAAGGTACTATTATTCATTAACTTAAAAAAGTTTTTTTCAAAATCGTTTTTAGCTTGTATCCTTTTTCTTGTGTTGATTTCAATATATGGTTTCATCCATGCCTTCTGAGAAAATGATAGAATTCTGTGAATCTTTTCTAATTCAAGACCTAAAGAGAGGCTTTGTTTAAGATTTCTGTAATGTAAAACATATTTCGTTTTATCATAAAGTGTACACATTAATCTAGGTGGGGCTTTACTATTACTCTTAGGAGATTTCATTTTCTCAGGGCACAAAGGAAAATCTTGATGTTGGTCATGACATTTTTTGGGATACTTCAGATCAACTTCTAATATGTATACAACATCAGCTTCATACAATACATTCATTACATTGAATGTTTGTACCTCATCTGCTGTTAACCACTTAAAATTACCAACAGGTAAGTATTGCGTCATTGCCCACCCATACAGATTATTTACATCAAAATATCCAATGAATGATTCTTCCTTAGAAGAATCATAACTCTTCATATACTTGTTATTAGCTACAGCATGTCTGTGTGAGCAATGAACAATACCTCCTCTGATTCCTCTTTCAACAAATTGTAATTGGGTTACATCTGTAATTAACTCCAATATTACATTTGTAGATTTAAGAAGAGCATCCCAAGCTAAACCTGGTGATGTTACATAATGAGCAGGATCTAATTTATATGTATCAAGACATAAATTTCTGAAATTTTCAAATACATCTGCAAGCAATAGAACATCAGATTTTAAGTATATATCTGAATAATCTCCAATAGTTTTACATTTTAAAAGAGCCCATACATCATATGCACGTTTATACTCTAAGTGTGATACAGTTTCACCAGTTAGAAGACTTTGGAAATGTTCTCTCTGTGGTAGTTTTGTTTCTTGCAATTTCATTTCATCAGTGATATACTCATATGGGAATATACCTTTCTGACATACTAAACTGAACTGATTTTCATCATTATAATATTTTCTTGTTAACTGTAAAGAGCATTTATCCATATATGAGACACATTTTTCTAATGAACAAGCTAAAACATTTAGAGAGTCTATAAATCGGTATTTAATGAAGCCAAATGATTTATCACCTATTACTTTTTTCACATATTTTGTAATTGACTTGTATTTTTCAGTATTTGTAGGTATTAAGGTGACACGGCTTTCATTCTTTTTTGAAATTTCTTTCTCCTCATCAGATACCTTGCATTCACATAAATCTTTTATAAGAAAGTGAGCATCATAGTTCGTTAAGTTATGGAATATTACTGGTATTATCACACTAGGCTTATAATTTAAATTACAAGATTGATGTGCTGCTCCACGAAATTTTCCAGTAAAATGACAATTATCCTTGACTCTTACATCAGTTGTAAGGAAGTGTTTTTTACATATATGGCATGTTTTAGCGTTTTCAAAGAACTCTTTGTCCTGATCATTCATCTGTAATTGCTTTTTATTCTTAAAGTACTGTAATATATTGTCCGAAATTGCATTTAGATTATCAGTAAACCACTTCATACAATCTAACCCTCTATACAAGTAAAAATTGGAATATTTTTCATCATGAGTACAATGTACATACATTGCAACACTGTATGGAACATGAACATGAACAGGTTCTGAATGAGATCTCTCACTACTTTGAGAACATGTTGTGAGAGGTTGTAACATACATTCAATATCACCATAAATAACAAATGGTACCTTTTCCTTATTGCAGTAGTTTTGAAATTGTATAGTTTTAGTTTCTTTACTTGGCATTACTGTTCTCACAGCCTGAAATTTAATACAATCTTCCAAATGCACCTTCAGTTTATCCTCTGTGTAAAAGTAACACAAACATCTTTCACAGAAGTGAATCGATTGTTTATGGCTTGTTAGTGAAGATCTCATCAAACGAGATAGATTGGTTATGCAGTAGAAGTGATAAATATTAGAAAAATCAGTTTGAAGTACTAATAGATTTGCATGCCTATTATATCTTTGTTTGCTTATATGTATAGGTACAAAATTAAACTCTTTATTTTGAGTAATATTTTTCCTTGCAACCATCCAATCACCATTATCATACTGAATTCCATAGACATTAACTGATATACCTGGATTCTGCCTCTCGAATTGAGTAAGATATTTAAACTCCATTGGAAATGGAATTCCAGTAAAATTAAGTTCATTTTCAAATTTTTTATAATTAGACAACTTATATTTATTCTGTTTCACTGGATACAAAGCACATAACACTGCCCATTTAAAACATTCATTATCACTGCTATGTATGCTAACTACTGCTCTCTTGTCTCTAATTACATCAGGCAATTCATGATTCCCCCCAACTCGAAAGCCTTTATTTACATTAAGATTTACACAAAGCTTTACAATTTCCTTTAATGCTAAACCTGAATCTCTCTCTTGAAATGAATCAAATTTTTTCATGATTGCCTCCACAACATGTTCTGTGTACCATGCATATATATCATCAGAAATAAAAAACCCTTTATTTTTAGAAGAAATATAAATTTCCTTTTCCTCAGCAGATATTGGTGAGAGGAATATGCACAAAAGAGAACAATTGATTTTCAAAGCCTGATGTTTTGTTTCAACATTTGTTTTAAACAATGGAAAACACCTTTCCAAAAAAAGTCGTGGGTCTTGAATGTTATGATTATATATTTCACCAGTACAAATACGTTTTCAGAATGCTGATTGTCTATCAGTCCATTCTAATTCTACATCTGCTTGCTCACTTCTTCGCTTTTGCGGTAGAGCACTAGTAGCCATGCCCCCACAGTTTGTACAGTCTATCTGTACCGAGAAGTAATTGCTTACAATTTGAATATACACACTTGATTTCTCTGTTTGAGAAATCTGTTTTCAAATGATACTCTGCTTCACATTGGTCATATCTACAGAACACAGAATCTGATATCGAAGATGTCTGTAATATATATAACAATTCTTTGAAGTAGTGTACTCCAAGTTCTTTTGGATTGAATACGAAAAGTTCAGTCTCATAAGTACACTGGAGTTTGCTGTATCTCAGATAAGCTAAGTAATGCTCACCTTTACAGAACTGGTCATTTATTTCTTTCAAAATTACTTCTTCCAGAAGCCTTTTATATTCTAAAAAATTGTTACTGACACTGTGTAATCTAAATCTGAAGTTGAGTGTATCCTCATCTTTAAGTTTTCTATCACACCCATCATCCACAAAACTGTTGACATCTACAACCTTCACATTCCCATGTGCACATACTTTATTAAATTCTAAAGACATTTTTCTTCTTTCTAAACGCAAAGTAATTAGTCACACTATAAAACACTCTACAAGACACACTATAAAACACACTATAAACACTCTTCTTAGTCTACACAAAAACTAACTGTGTCCATATTATTTTCCTCAACTCTTCCAGTATATGTTAAATGAACTTTTCCACTGTTGAGGTACTCCAAATCTTCATCGCTCATCTTAGAAAACCGAGTAGGAAGAAAGACTTTTGTGCTTTCTAATTCCACAAGCACCGCTGGACCAAAGGGTGTAGTAACCCTTTTTGCTCGTAGTATTATGAACTTCTCATTTATAGGTAATGTTGACAACCTCGTTGTTGCCTTCTGTATGCTAGCCCCACTGCCAAGAGCATTAAGGTTCTGCAATGAAGGATTCCTATCTTAAGATATAATATAAACTATTTCATGTTTATGTTGATGCTTAACTATGCTTAAAGCAATACATATACTTACATTTTGGTAGGTCTTTGAAGCAAGATCAATAACACAGCTATTGACTTGTAGAACTCTAACTTCTCTGATCTGTGAATGAGCTTATATACACACTCCACCAGGATATCTCTAAAGTTCCACTTTTTTGACTTAAAAGGTTATCCAGAAGGTTAGAAAATGTAATGCTTTGCAGCTTCTACAAAACTAAAAGGTTATCCATTAGGTCAATGTGCTGAAATGTGACATCAGCATGCAGGCTGATGAAATTTGTGTCCCACGCAGAGGGTTATCCATAGGTCAACAGTCTAGCAGTCTTAATTATAACTGAAAGCCAGCTAATTAATCGATGTAATACCAACCAGTTGGCAAACGAAATGTTTACAGATTATCCATCAGGTCAACAGCTTGAATTGTGATGTAAGCTTGCTGGCTGATGAAATTTTACCCTATGCAAAGGGTTATCCATAGGTCAGCGAGCTAGTAGTCTTAATTACTCCCAGTGTCTGCTAATTAAACGATATGCGATTCTGGTCTGTCTGATAAAATTTTACCACATGCACAGGGTTATCCATAGGTCAACAGTCTAGCAGCCTTAATTATAACAGAAAGCCTGCTAATTAATCGATTTGATACCGGCCAGTTGGCTAACGAAATGTTTACAGATTATCCATCAGGTCAGCATCTTGAACTGTGACCTCAGCCTGCTGGCTGATGAAATTTTATCACATGCAAAGGGTTATCCATAGGTCAGCGAGCTAGTAGTCTTAATTACACCCAGTATCTGCTAAATAAACGATATGCAATACTGGTCTCTTGGCTGACGAAATGTTTACCACAAGCATAGGGTTATCTACATAGGTCAATAAAACTAATGATTTGTTAACTCCATGAGGAAACACCCTTTGAAAAAGGTTATTAATAGGTCAGCGAGCTGGTGGTCTTAGTTCCAACCAGCAACTCATAATTAATCGGTAAGTGGTATCAGTCTGTTGCCTAACGAAATGTTTAGCGTATGCAAAAGGTTGACAATAGGGTCAACACACTGCTTAAAAATACTCAGCTCTTTATTATATAGCCAGCCCTTGGAAGAGGGAATAAAGTGGAAGCTATTTACGACATTGCAATGAGCTAAAGGCGTTATATTTATTTATCTGTAAATTATCTCCTCAACCAAACTAAAATGTATTTATACCACAAATTTGTGAAGCATATTAGTCAGTTCACTCTTCACCATTCTGGTGTGTGTGTGTGTGTGTGTGTGTGTGTGTAAACTTCTTTCAAGATGTATACTGTAATCTTTGACTGTCAAGGCTTCAAGACATGTGCGAATGAATTTGTTCCTAAGGACTTAGCATTCCAAATGCTGTGCGATGATGGAACAGTGTTTGCCTCTGGAAGCTACATTCTTCAATGTACAACACCGCATTATGAACTTGATATCGAATCAGCAAAATGGTTGGCAGAGAACCATCACCACTACAACATTAATTCAGTTGGAGTCTCGCTAGATAGTGCATTAAACTCCATCAAATCAGTGGTACCAACAAACTGCATTGTACTTGTTAAAGGTACTGAAAAAGTGAAATGGGTAAGAGAGTTCTTACCTGACTGCCTAATAACTAATGCGGAGGAGAAAGGCTGCCCTTCACTACATGCTCTACGTATGCTGAATGGTATTGGCTGGTACCAACCAGTAACTGCGAAATTGAACACAAATCTGCTGGTGAAGTGGTACAAAGAGTACTACTTAAAAAATGATGCCAAACAGTGTGGTGTAAAGAGTGTGATGGACCCATACTAAAACAGGCAAGTGTGAACTGATAGACAATTGTGAATCCTGTGAAAACTGTGAAGCTTATTTTCATTTCCTAGTATTCAGACCTTTTTTGTAAATGCTTTAAAAATTCCTGATGTGTTGTTTGATGGTGTGCATCTGTGGTATAACTATTAAGAACTTGAAGAAGCAGTTGTTCGTTTAGTATATCTTTAAAACATAACTGTAATTTTATATAATTCTTTAAAAAAACTGTAATTTTATATAATAAAATTACATGTTATGTTACTGTAATCCAACTGTTATGTTTTCTATCAAAACCTAACCATTTCACAAATGCTTTATTTCCTTTCCTGTACAATACTTTCTCTACTAGATAAGTATTGGGGTATTTTGTTTTTTGTAATTCATGACCATAAAACGCACCAGCAATATTATTTAGTTCAAAATCTTGCAGAGTGTATGTCCTAGGATTTGTTTCTTGGACTCCAATTATCTTAAATATTTCTGTAGACCAATTTGGTGTGTATCCTTTATCAAAAATGGCTTTGTTTTTACTGATTCTTACGAACTCTCCTACTTTAAATTTCTGCTTTGATTTGTCTATGGTACGTATTTTATTATATACTGTGGATAAAAGGTGATTATCATTAACATCGCAAGGTCGCATCTTAATTGTGGAATGCTTTGTTCTATTATATTTATCAATTAAATGTGGTAGAATGTTAATCCACCTGTAAGAGCCTGTAGCTGTAAATTCTTTAAACATTAGTCCTTTTAATGTTCTGTTGAAACGTTCAACAACTGAAGCCTTCAGATTGGAATAAGTAGAATAATGATGGATGTTAAGTTGCAGCATTAACATTTTAAATTTTGAATTATAGAATTCTTTTCCAAAATCTGTTTGTAAAAATGCGGGTACTCTCTCACTGTGTTTGTACAATTTCTTAATAGCTTTTGTAACTTCATCTCCAGACTTGGTCTTTAAAGCAACTGCCCAAGCATATTTCGAGTACACATCAATCAGTGTTAGTATATACTTGTAACCTGAATTGTATTTAGAATATGCACTCATTTCCACTAAATCAGCTTGATGCAAGTCATCAAGTCCTTTGGTAATAACTGCTCGCCTAGGATACACTTTTCGAGCACTACGATGGAGCTCATTAGCAATGGCACGTTGTGTCATATTGAGTTGTGTAATTAGAGAAAAGTGATGTCATTTACACATGTCTGATGTTCTTTATACGTGCAGAATATATGAAAAAATTCAATATCACTTCAGTGTGTGTGTGTGTGTGTGTGTGTGTGTGTGTGTGTGTGTGTGTGTGTGTGTGTGAATTTTACGTAAGGTCAGTGCCATCAAGTACGTCACCATGCCATCATCGTGACTTAACAAAATATAGCTATGTAGGTTGTGGCACTGTCAACACTATCACAGTGAGCTAAAGACGTCATATTATGTAAGGTCAGTATCAAAACATGTGGAAATAAGGTCAACGCTGTTGGCAAAAGTCCACCAAGTATATCATAACTTCATAAAAAATTTTTTGCAGTGAGCTAAAGATGTCATATTATGTAAGGTCAGTATCAAAACATGCGGAAATAAGCATGACGTCATTATGACGTCATAGTTACGTCATTATGACGTCATAGATAGGTTGAGAATGTGATGTCATAATTACATCATTATGACATCATCATTACGTCATTGTGACGTCATCATTACGTTGTTGTGACGTCAGAGATAGGCTGTGACGTCGCTGGTGCTTGAAGCCCCATTGCTCCACTACTGCAATCGTACATTGGTCTTGCGAGCTATTATCGAAAATTCGTACAGGGGTTCGCAGAAATAGCGAGGCCACTCACTAAGTTTATAAGTTGCTACCTTGCAGTGGGCGTCAGAGTGCGAGAAAGCATTTCAATAATTGAAACGGATACTGACATCAGATCCAGTTTTGAAGTTTCCAGACTTTCCGAAGGAGTTTATTCTACAATGTGACGCGTCTAACCACGCTCTTGGGGTTGTACTTGGGCAAGAAATTGATGGCAAAGAACATATGATTGCGTTCGCGTCTCGTCAACTTAACAAGGCGGAACAAAATGACTCCACGACGGAGAAGGAATCGATAGCGATAATATACGGGATTTCGCACTGTCGATGTTATCTGTACGGTAGAAGATTTAAGGTTGTGACGGATCATTCAGCTCTGAAATGGTTATTAGGTCGGAAAGACCCAGCGAAGAGGCTAGTGAGATGGACGCTGAAACTCAGTGAGTTCGATTATGAGGTAATACACAAGCCAGGTGTGAAACATGCCAATGCTGACGTATTGAGCAGGTAAGTGGCAGTGTTACAAGTAACAGGGGTGACTGAAGATGAGTGGAAAAGGGCGCAAGCCATGGATAGTGATTGCCAGTTGTTCAGAAAGCAACCGCAGTTCCTAGTACAGAACGGGTTACTTTGCAGGTCGACGAAATGAGGCCCGCACGTTGTCATACCAGCAGCGTTAAGATCTGAAGTTTTGCAACAGGCGCATGGGCACATGACAATATTCTTTCAGGACATGGTGGGAGAAGAGCTACGGATAGGCCTATAGCGGAGATGTTTTGGTGTAGGACACGACGTCAAGACGTGGACGAGTACGTCAGGAATTGTGTGCCATGCACACAGCGTGCGGACTTGAGCCATCAAAAGATACAGCTTCAAAGATTACCATAGACAGACAGACCTTTCCAACAAATCGGAACTGATGTATTAGGCCCATGTAATAGGAGTGCTGCAGTGAATAAGTATGTTTTAACAGTGATTGGCCACTTTTATAGGTATTTAGTCATGGTTGCATTACCAGATCAGAAAGGAAGTACGGTGGCACAAGGATTAGTTAATAATTACTCAGGTATGGGATACCTCAGTCCTTAATCTCGGATAAAGGTACTAATTTCAAGTCTGATCTGATGAAGCAACTGTGTAAGTTACCGAAGGTAAAGAAACTACGGACTAGTCCATCCCATCCGCAAGGAAACGGACGAACGGAGAGAGTGCATCGCAAGATCGCTAAGATATTGAGTCACTATGTGTGTAGTCAACACACTGACTGGAATGTGTACTTGCAATTCATAAGCAGTGCCGTACGAAGTGGTGTATGGGCGGAAGATGCCATCATCTTTTGACATGCTTCGTCCAACGCTGTGAGCGGAGGGCGAGCATGTAAGGCAATCTGCGAAAACCGTTAGGGAAGTATGGCAGAGACTTAAACGAGCTAACACGAAAGCGTTGCAACGACAAGAACGGATGGGAGGTATAACGAGGAAGTTGCCACAGTACAGAGTAGGCCAATGGGTGCTACTAGGTAATCCGTATGTTCCGAAAGGGAGAACTAAGAAGTTCACAAAAAAGTTCCAGGGACCGTACCAGGCAGTGGAAATGACATCACCTGTCAATGTAAAATTACAATTGCCTACGAAGACAACGGTGGTTCACTTTAGTAGAGTTAAGCCGTTCCAGAGGGTAGTAGATCCGTGTATATGTACTTCTCCTTCTGGCAGAAAGCGAAAAGAAGCGCCAGAAACAGGCAGTAAGCCGGGTATTAAGTATAAGTTGCGTTCGAGGGATGTGTAGTTAGCAGTAATTATCATGTGTGTATTACTTTTGTGCACGGACTAGGTTATTTCATTGGTATTAAGGGATAGTGATGGGAGATTTTTTCCTTCTCTCTCCATTGTGTAGGTGATGCAGGAGGGGTACAAGTGGATAATATGGGGCGTAATCCTCTGACAGCTGACACTAGCTTGCGAAGTCGGGTGTTGGTCGGGAAACAACCGGATGTGGTCCTCACGAGTCACGAGTGGACGCTTCGGTTGGGACTCATCGTCCTGCAGGTAAGGAACGAGATGCAGCAGTATCGAGTGTGGAAACGGTTGCATCTAAGAACGGAAAATTACGGGACGTGTAAGAAGAGTACGAGGCTTTGGATAGGTCATGTAAGGAAATAAGGGAACACCTGCACCAAGTCGTGAGCATGATTCCAGGGAGGAGAAGGATAGTAAAGAGGGGTGGGAAGCTGCTGAAAACAATTTTTGGAACAGCGTATAGAGACGATATTGAGGGTTTGAACAATTCGTTAACAGTTATTCGTGACAGGGAGGAAAGCATAGGGAAGTTAATGGATATACACACAACAGAGATACGGGGATTAGGTACGGATTTGTTGAATGTGACACGTGTGGTGCGTGGGATGGCTACAGGGTTACGAGCATATGTAGAACAAAGCCAGAACTTATTGAATACGGATTTGGAACAGGTACAAACGCGATTGAATATAGTGGAAAGGAAGCTGGAAATGGCTAAATTGCTGCGGGAACTGGTTAACAGCATTCGTGATCCACGAGTGAGGATGGATGATTTGCAAGAGGCAGTACATCACACATTGCACGTGCAGGTGAGTGTGACGTTGATGTCACCAGAAAAATTCAGATGAAAACTGATGCAGGCAGAGTTTCCAGAGGGGTAGAGCACGTAGTGTCGATAATTGAAGCGAGTATGTCACTTTTTTTATCATATACCTAGGATTAAGGTAACAACGGATCTAGTTAAGATGTATATAGAGAGTAGATTTCCAGTAACTAGTGTAGGGAGACAGTATCCCTGTTACACAGTGCATCCTTATCCGGTCAGATGGGAGCGCATGGAGAAGGGCGTACAGTTCAAGACATGGGAGGTTTTATTAATTTTTAAGGACGGGTATACTCATGCTACTATGTCGAGTTTAGAGTTGAGTAGATGTCTAACGGAGTCAGTTTCCATTTGTCCATCACGGGTTGTTTCCATGGGCAAGGGGTCGTGTGAGATCCAGTTATTTAGGGCAGAAGCTGAAGCTTTGGAGTGTCGGAGAATAATAGTGAAGCCTACGCCACGTTTTCAGCAAGTTGGGAAGCAGAAGCTTCAGAGTGTAGGAGAATAATAGTGAAGCCTAGGCCACATTTTCAGCAAGTTGGGAGGCATTGGTTGTATTCAGTATTCGCTACGGAGAGGATATCATCCAAGTATTATCACAGTGGGAATGGGACAGCAACCATGGAGATAGAATTACGGGACAGTGGTTTGCTAATCAATGGGACGAATTGTGAAATAGTAGGGGATCGTTTCAGCTTACCAACGAGAGTCACGGGAGTCACCAAGGTTACAAATACTCATCTGACGTTGTACTGGCCAGATGCGTCATTCAGTATCGCTCCAGGCGAAACGTTGACGTGTATTAACAACACCTTGTATGCTACACTATTGCAAACTATAGATAAACTATTAGATTTTGAAAAAGGTAAAAATTCAATGCAGTAATTATTAAGGCAGGTGGAGGAGTACGATACCAGACGGAAACGTAGCATAGTGACCATTGGCATTTCAACCAGTACTATTACCGTTTTGATTGTATTTATTGGAGTGGTATATGTCTTATTAAAAGGGAGAATTCAGCATGTTAATGCAAGACCGCTCCGTGAGATTCCTGTAGAATGGTTTACCAGTAGGGCATGAGTCAGAGCAACCTGGATGTATATAGGGAAGAAGTGGAATATGATAGAACTGGAGTTAACATATAGGGTAAATTTGGGGACGAACTTAATTTTTAGGAGGAGGCAGTATTGCGGGCACATGTAGTAAGCGTTCCTTCACGCAGTGGAGAATCGCAAAACAGAGGCACGCTGGCGACCGAGGCGTTGCAAAATAAGCACGCACAGATAGCCTTGCTGACAGCAGAACTCTACCAATGGACTGACGCAAGGACGCAAACAGACCGAGCGAAGCCTGGAGAGTGCTGAGTAAGGGGAAGTGAGGCTCAAATGGCTCTGAGCACTATGGGACTCAACTGCAGTGGTCATCAGTCCCCTAGAACTTAGAACTACTTAAACCTAACTAACCTAAGGACATCACACACATCCACGCCAGAGGCAGGATTCGAACCTGCGACCGCAGCGGTCGCACGGTTCCGGACTGCGCGCCTAGAACCGCGAGACCACCGCGGCCGGCAGGAAGTGAGGCCAGCACGCTAAGTTACACTGCAATATACTGTGGGAGTAATAACAAAAAGCTACCACGGAGGGTAAAAAACGTCCTCCTGCCGGATATAAAGAGTGAAGCGCAGGTAGCAATAGACTGAAGCCATTAGAAAGCAGCTCGGATCCGAGGACGGAAGTGGTCCGTGTCCGAATGTTCAGTCTTCGTAGGTAACGATTCTGGAAGTCTGTTCCAGCTCGCAGGGGTCATCCGTTCGCCACCAGATGTCAACATCAGCTCTGGGGGTCGGCCCGGTTTCGGTCGGCACCATGGCTGACTAACTACAGCGAGAATTTCCAGCAGGACCGGCCGCAGCGCGGTTTTGGTCACAGGTGCAGCTGGGTACTGACACCTGGATTTCACGGCAACCCGGCCCCACGGCGTCACATGTGACACAGCATGTGAAAATCGCTGAATTTGGACGGGTTACTCCTGTAACTGAAATATCAGATCTGAAGATCGTTCTGAATGAACCGAAACCAGTCATGTGAATAAATAAATATAAAAAATTCGCAATAAGACGGATTATAAGTAATATTATTTGCAAGTCTCTCTTGTCACTTCAAAACTATCTTAATATCTGTAGAGCCGAAATCCATCACTCTCCTTTTCAGTCTGTCTTCAGGTTTTCGTAGATCATGTGGTATGTGAGTCCGTCCGCTATCGCGCCTGTAGTCAACACTTCCGTCGGCGTCTAGCTAGACGGCGGCGGAGTCGAGCTGTGGGGCTATAAAGCGCCGCGCACTGACTGCCTCACGGTCTAGTCACCTTCAGCGAATGAAAGAGTAGGGAGTTTGTGGGGCAGCGGGGAAGCTGTTTGCATGTGAGCTTCATGCCGCGTGGTCGGCACATTCTTAACCCCTGGACAAAAGCACGGTGACATCATTAGTAGGGCGTGTTCCCAACGTCACGTGAAAGAAAAGTAGAGTTGCAAGTAATGCCTTGAGTCCAAACAGGGCATTGTTGTGGAAGTATTATGCTTGGTGCCCCTGCTAGTTTCCCGTCGAGATTAGGAGCTACGGATGCAGTTTTGAGTGTGCTGTCTGGATTACTGAAAGTCGTAACAAATTACGGCATGTATCATTTGATAATCAGGCTGGATTCCAACGTTGTGCTTGTGTATTTTCAAAGCGTGGAAAGAAGGAAGATCGCAAACCACTAAACGGTTAGCTCTGCAGTTTAGCACGCAAACGCATGTCAGCTGGTACTAATGGAAGCCACTGAGTAACTTTTTATAATAGTCTGATGGTGTTTGGGAGCATTTGTGTTCTAGTTATTTACTGATTTGTCGGACTGTTCACTGAGCTCTACAGTACTTAATTCTGGCTGAGTGCCATTAAGCAGCCGGCCGCGGTGGTCAAGCGGTTCTAGGCGCGCAGTCCGGAACCGCGCGACTGCTACGGTCGCAGGTTCGAATCCTGCCTCGGGCATGGATGTGTGTGATGTCCTTAGGTTAGTTAAATTTAAGTAGTTCTGAGTTCTAGGGGACTGATGACCACAGATGCCAAGTCCCATAGTGCTCAGAGCCATTTGAACCATTTTTGAAGTGCCGTTAAGCATTTTCAAAATTGGTTTTGGTATTTATTGATGCAGTGTCTTTAAAATTATATATTTCCAGGCACTGTCATGCTTAAGAAATGGTTATAAGATTTTTAGTTTATATATATATATATATATATATATATATATATATATATATATATATATATATATATATATATTCTCATAGCTTTGTTCTTGATAAAGATTAATAATCTTGCCTCTTAGAGAGAGATTTTCGCTATTCTGTGATTCATTTTTCTTTAGGTCTTTTTGAAGCTATATTTTGAGAAAAGAGTATTTTAAAATTTTTATCTCTGTTATTTTGGTGAAGCATTGATAAAAACTTCTTCATTCAACCCATAGCGCAGGGTTACATTTTTGTCAAATGAAGGCCTTCTGATCTAGGATCTGTTCTAGCACCGTCAATTGGTTTTCAGATTACATTACCCAGAGGAACCCTCTGTCTTTTATCAAGCGGCTTTTATATAAAGTGTTCCTTTATTTTAGAGTACAGAAAATATTAATTGCTTATTCTATTTTAAGACAGTATAGCGGGAATAAAGGACAATTAATTGTTGCAAAAAATAATAGTCTTTATATAACCTTGACCACGGTTTCGACAGATGTATACCCGTCTTCTTCAGAAAAACAGACAACTTCACATTAGCAGTTCACTCAGTAAATGCTGTCTTCATATGACGGCTACGGTCTGTATGTCAATAAGTAAAAATTAAGGCCCCTACAATCGAGAGCTTGTCACATCAGTAAAAACAATCACTTAGAGTAACAGACTATGTTAGTGGCTACATGCCGATGCCACGATAACCAGCAAAGACATGTCTGGAGACATCCCAGAGCGCGCTGGGATACCATCATATGGCCCGACAACCAGGAGTGATGTCCAGCAGCGCTATGTCAACTCTTTAACTGCCTGCTGTACATCCTCGAACGACAGGAAGCGTCGACCGTGCAGGGCCTTTTTAAGGGACCGAAGGAGTGATAATCGCATTGGCGGAGATTAGGGCTATGGCACGGGTGCTCGAGTCTCCTCAACTTGTTCATAATCGATGAGGCTGGCCTCCCTGATCGACTGTCGTCTTCTGTCGAAAAGCGACCAGCGCGGAACTTGGCACAGCATTCCACAACGGTGCTTTTCGACAGACTTGTCTCCCAGTACACATTCTTCATTGTCCGATGGATATCTACTGGTATTTGTACATAGCCAGCCAGAAAAAGAATAACAGCACCTTGTTCCTGTTCGGACACATTTGGTTATTACTTCGTCATGGTTCATGTTTCCGCATTTGGCGCACACACGTCGGAAAGACTCGATGGTCGAACTAGCGCTTGCCTACATATAGGTCTCATAAACCTGCATCGGAATCGTGTACCTTGAATATACGCTGCAACAACGCCCTTACACCGCAGCTCTTTGATCGCGCCTTATATTTTCCGGGCCAGCTCTATTTTGCCCACCTCGTATAAACATCGTTAGCATTAGGGGCACAGATGTACACGCCGTTAACAGCCGTCAACAACGCAAACACTGTATTACCTTGTACATGTCGTCATCATAGTTCCCTCCAGTAAAAACTGTACGTAAAACACCGTAAGGGTTCAGTGAGTATCAAAATGAGATAACTTTTCATTAGGCATCACAGTTTATTGGTTTGGTCCTCTCACCTAAGAACGCTATTTGGCTTAGTATAGAATTCATGCTTGCCTGCTGTTTCATCATCTTCCAGGGAGTCTAAATAACATCTGCAAATGTTATTTGTAGGACCTAATTGATCTTTAGAGTCTTCGTAATTTATATACTGGTTACTGACGTTGTGAGGCGTCGACAAACGAGATGTTTGCAGGAGGCCTGTTTCGGAGAGTTTCGCGCTGTTGTCACCAACGGCTGAATTTAGAGACGTCTGCTGACATAAATACAGTGACGAGCTACGTGCTATCCTCTAGTTCGGCTTGTGATTTAATCAGTAACGAGATACTGTCTAGCCGCTTAATGAGGAGCTCACTCAGTCACGGGCATGTAAGCGGATCCCATTCGTTACTGAACGCTGACGACAACAAATAGGTCCGAAATACTGCTCCAGGTAATCGCTAGACGCAGTTCATGGGGTGGAGTGCACGTCTAGCTTCGTAGTATCCTTTTTACGTGCCGCCTGTTTTTCGAGAATCCTCGTTACCAGTGCAGGGAAGACAGATTATAATTTAAATACCCATGTATTGCTTCTGTGCGTATGTCTTCAACATACATACAAAAACAGAACTTTTAGTTATTTGCGATAAGTATTACTTTGTCATTTTATTTAGAAATTATTTTGAAACAGTTAACATTTTCTTGGTAATATATTAATTACGAAGGTAACCTTACTTACTAATGATATATATGAACATAGTAAATTGACTGCTTACTAATTAAGATTCCGATCCCTTCATAGCTGCCTCACACGAGCTTTGCGGCTTCTGTGACGATCATAGTAATCTTGTAAATCGTTTAGCATTTCCCTTTTCATATTAGTTTTCCTACCACGTTCTAATTTCTGGTATTCCACGCACCGACTCGTAAAACTCATCCTTTCTTTGGTTATTTAACCTTTTTTTCGTGCAGACCTCTCCTTTCGCCGTCTCCTCATGGAGAGACAATGTGGGACTAATGCGGAATCTTTTACCAATGGAGAAACTTTCATGACACTTTTCCAGTTACACATCACATGTTCTGTAGATTCACATTGTGTGTCTTTAATGCAGTGGTTTCCATTACCTTCTGCATCCTCATGCCGTTGATCATTGCTGGTTCTTCCTCCTGCCTGGAGCAGATGTCCACCCCAAAGGCAATTTGTTGGCCTGAAACTCTGTACACACCTTCTCAATCGTTGAGAAAGCTATTGACATAAAGAAGATGAGCCCACTACCCGACGCCTTCGTCCGCTGATTTCGAACCCAGAACCCAGGACGCTCTGAATACTAGTCAAAGACGTTATTAGTAGATATGGGTGTCCTTACTACACCAGGGTCCATAGTTTCTTTATAACTTTATTTCTAAGTTTGTGAGTGGATGCTCCTCGTGTCGCCAAAGGGACCAGTTAACGCAGGGAGGGAAGCGATGTGCACCATATACACGTATCTGTGAATTGTGTAAACTATATTCTCTGCATTACCGTATTTTAACAGTTTATGAATGGATTATTGAGAAGTACTGATTCATCACCAGCCCGGAACTGGCGTGACAGCAGAAAACTGAACGAAAACCTCGCTCAGACCAGCCAATCCAATTCTCGCTCACGTCATGGGATCTACGGCTAGGGCACTATGTGTTACAAAATAAGAACAGACCAGTTTCACTCGTAAACCGAAGACTTCGTGCTGACGGCATTTTACCTCACCATCTGTAGCTACAGTTCGAGGCCTTTGCTGGAAAACCTGGTCAGATGGAATACTTTCTTATGGTTGTTCCCATATTATTGTGTCAGGTAAAATAAGTGCCATGTATCTTCGCACTCTGCTTCGACAATTTCTGTAGGTGTCAGGACCTCTGTCCAGCTCTCAGAATTCACTGCCCGAAGTACCAAGCTATACTGCTTGAGCAAGACAATGTTTATGTTAGAAATGCGCCGGAGGGCACGTCGCGGTGAACATTTTGCAGGCATAGCTCTTGTCTCCACCGTGACGTTCCCCAACATACCTGTGAGTCGCATTTGGACACCCTACCTCCGGGGTGCAACACACTGCAAAGGAAACTTCTCTGGAAGACTTGGAGAACGCTCAGCGGGCTACAAGCCGGTGTGACTATGGAAAAATAAATGTCGCATGGTGGAATTTGAATGATTACGGTATTGTTTGTTAATGCGATATTATCTTCGAGTCATGCTTTAGAGTCACCTGCATCTCCTTTCCAATGTGCCCTTGAAAGTACTTGTGAAGGTAAGTAATGTGGCATTGGTGTAGCTCAATATTAGGTCGAAATACAGTAGAACGTTGATGGTTTACTGAACTGAGAAAGTATTCAAGAGGAAGTTTGAAGCATCGTGTTTGGCGTTACCAGCACTACGATATCGTTTTTATTAAAACCTCTTACATTAGGCCAAGTTTCATTAAGCCCAACCGAGTGATTCTCTTAAAAGCTACGTATAGGAAGAGCTGCTCATGTTTGTTGCTTGTTAGGTGGCCTGTAGGCTAAACGAACTGCTGCGGCGTGTGAAAGCACGTAGAGAGAATCGCGTGATGCTCATAATGGCGTAGTCGCAGCACCCTCCGAACAATAGCTACATAAACACATTTATAGTAAATGCAGTTTACAGGTAACAAACTAAGATTCAGAGGTAGTCTTAGAATTAATAAAAAGACCCAACAATGCAAGAGAAATAAATAATAAATAAAATTGGGAAGTGGTAAGTGAGAATCGCGTCCTAACCCTATCACCCACGAAAGTTTGCAAGTGGTACACAGAACAGCTGAAAGCCATAATTTATTCAAGCTCGGGCCTCCATAGGTAGCGGACACAACAGAGTAGAAGTATGGCCTATCGTGGAGTTAGATGCAAAGTAACTGAAATATTGCAGGGAAGCTAAGGCGAAATGGCTGCATGAAATTAAAAGCAAGGGTGAAATTAAAAGCAAGGGTGGTAACATTAAGGGTGCAACGGGAATTCCATTGTAATACGCAGAGGAGAGAACAGATAGGTGGAAAGAGAACACTGAAGGCCTCTACGAGGGGGAAGATTTGTGTGATGTGAGAAAAGAAGAAACAGAAGTCCATTTAGAAGTGGTAGGGGATCCAGTATGAGAATCATAATTTAAGAGAGCTTTGGAGCACTTAAGATCATACAACGCAGAAGGGATCGATAACATTCCATCAGAATTTCTAAAAACATAATGGGAAGTGGCAACAAAGCGAGTATTCACGTTGGTGTGTATAATGTATAAGCCTGGCAGTATACCGTCTGACTTTCGGAAAAAATATCATCCACACAATTCCGAAGACTGACAAGTGTGAGAATTACTGCACAATCAGCTTTACGGCTCATGAATCTAAGTAGCTGAAAAAAATGATATATAGAACAATGGAAAATAAATTTTAGGATGTGTGAGATGACGATCAGGAAAGGTAAAAGTACCAGAGAGGTAATTGTGACGTTTCGGTTGATAATGGAAGGAAGACAATAGAAAAATCAAGACATGTTCATAGGATTTGTCGAAGACATGTTCATAGGATTTGTCGACCTAGAAAAAGCGTTCGACGATGTAAAATGGTTCAAGATATTCGAAATTCTGAGAAATATAGGGGTAAGTAATAGGGAGAGACGGGTAATATGCAATATGTACAAGAACGGAGAGTGAATAATAAGAGTGGATAACCAAGGACAAAATACATGGATTAAAAAGGGTGTAAGGGATATAGTCTTTCATCCATACTGTTCAATCTGTACAACGAAGAAGCAATAATGGAAATAAAAGTAAGGTTCAGGAGTGGAATTAAAATTCGAGTTGAAAGGGTATCGATGATACGATTCGCTGATGACATTGCTATCCTAAGTGAAAGTGAAGAGGAGTTACATGATCTGCTGAGTGGAATAGACAGACTAATGAGAACAGAATATGGATTGAAAGTAAATCAAAGAAAGGCGAAACAAATGAGAAGTTGCAGAAATGATAACAGTGAGAGACTGAACATCACTACTGACAGTCACGAAGTAGATGAAGTTAAGGAATTCTGCTGTCTATGCAGCAAAGTAACCAACGACGGACGGAGCACGGAGGACATCAAAAGCAGACTAGCACTGGCAGAAAGGATGTTCCTATCCAAGAGAAGTCTACTAGTACTAAACATAGGCTTTAATTTGAGGGAGAAATCTCTGAGAATTTACGTTTGGAGCTCAGCATTGTATGGCAGTGAAACGTGGACTGTGGGAAGACCAGAACAGAAGAGAATCGAAGCATTTGAGATGTGGTGCTACAGACGAATGTTGAAAATTTGGTGGACGGACAAGGTAACGAATACGGAGGTTCTGCGCAGAACCTGAGAGGAAAGGGATATTAGAAAACACTGACAAGGAGGAGGAACAGGATGATAAAGCAAGCACTCCGTCATCAGGCCACATGTGGCCCACCGGGACCATCCGACCGCCATGTCGTCCTCAGATGAGGATGCTGATAGGAGGGGCGTGTGATCAGCACACCTCTCTCCCAGTCGTTATGCTGGTTTTCTTTGACCGGAGCCGCTATTATTCGGTCTAGCAATTTCTCAGTTGGCATCATGAGGCTGAGTGCAGCCCGAAAAATGGCAACAGCGCATGGTGGTCCGGATCGTCATCCATCCAAGTGCCCGCCACGCCCGACAGCGCTTAACTTCGGTGATCTGACGGGAACCGGTGTATCCACTGCGGCAAGGCGGTTGCCAACAGGATGATAGGACATCTGTTAAGGCATGAGGGATTGACTTCCATGGTAGTAGAGAGAGCTGTAGAGTGCAAAAACTGTAGAAGCAGACAGAGATTGGAATACATCCAGTAGATAATTGAGTAAGCAGGTTGCAAGTGCTACTCTGAGATGAAGAGGTTGGCACTAGCGGGCCGCATGAAACCAATCAGAAGATTGATGACTCAAAATAATTCTCATATATTCATTGAAATATACTCTACAACAAAAAAAGAAGAAAAGGGAAAGGAAAGTGGCGGCTACTAAGGATTTATTCGAATGGGACGGAAATCTGTGAATGTGATGCTCATGTACAGAAAAACATATTCTTACAGTTTCAGAAAAATGGATGATTTATTGAGGGGAAAGAGCTTCACAAATTGAGGAAGTCAATAATGCGATGCCCCCTCACCAACCAGTTATTCGGCTTGACGTTGATTGCTACAGTTGTCGGATGTCCACTGGAGGATATCGCGCCAAATTCTATCCAATTGGAACGTAAGATCGTCAAAATCCTGAGAGGCTGGAGGGCCTTGCCATAATGCTCCAAAAGTTCTCATTTGGAAAACATCAGAGAACCTCGTTGCAAAGGTAGCGTTTAGCTAGCACGAAGACGAGCAGAAGAAAACACTCGCTGTGTGCAAGAGGGAATTATCTTCCGGAAATGAAGGCCCAGATGGATCGCCAAGAAGGGCAAAAGATCAGGGCGCAGAATAGCCTCTAAGTATCACTGCGCTGTAAGTGTGCCGCGGATTACAAACAAAAGGGATACTACTATGCAAACAAATGGCACCCCAGACTATCATTTTTAGTTAGCCGGCTGTATGGAGGGAGATAGGCATATCGGTAACTCGTCAGTTCTGCTCATTTCGCAGCGGGAAGATAACTCTTCGCCAGAATGAGATTTTCACTCTGCAGCGGAGTGTGAGCTGATATGAAACTTCCTGGCAGATTAAAACTGTGTGCCCGACCGAGACTCGAACTCGGGACCTTTGCTTTTCGCGGGCAAGTGCTCTACCAACTGAGCTACCGAAGCACGACTCACGCCCGGTACTCACGGCTTTACTTCTGCCAGTACCTCGTCTTCTACCTTCCAAACTTTACAGAAGCTCTCCTGCGAACCTTGCAGAACTAGCACTCTTGAAAGAAAGGATATTGCGGAGACATGGCTTAGCCACAGCCTGGGGGATGTTTCCATAATGAGATTTTCACTCTGCAGCGGAGTGTGAGCTGATATGAAACTTCCAGGCAGATTAAAACTGTGTGCCCGACCGAGACTCGAACTCGGGACCTTTGCCTTTCGCGGGCAAGTGCTCTACCAGGCAACCTGACTGTCACCCACTGTACAGATCGACAACCAGGAGTGATGGTCTGTGGTGCCATTTCTTTTTACAGCAGGATCCTTGCGGTAGCAATCGAGGTATCCTCACAGCACAGCGGGACGACGACGATATTCTACGCCTCCATGTGTTGCCCTTCATGGCAAGCTATCGGCCAGAGCTGTTACTGCTTCTCTTCGACCTTTTCAAATACTGTCCTAGCCAGCAAGGTTGCCGGATCTCTCCCAAATTGACAACGTTTGCAACAGTATGAGCGTCTCTGGATTTTGACAGTCTGACGCACCAATTGGACAGAATTTCGCATGGTACCTCTAAAGAGGACATCCAACAACTTAATCAATCAGTGTCAAACCGAATAACTGTTTGCATAAGGGACGGAGGTGGACCAATGCATTATTGACTGGTTGAATTACTGAAGCTCTGTCGTTTGGCTAAATCTTCCGATTTTTCTAAAACTAGAATCATTTGTTTGTCGGGACACAAAAGTATCCGAACGAACCGAATTGCATTTCGTCTGATTTGCATGCAACCCACATAACGCAGCTGTCTAGCAGGTCCTCTAATCGCTCCTAGGTACAGTCGTTTGACTATTGAAAATGGTTCCAACAAGTAACCACTAGAAAACACTGCTCTGTATCGCAATAACTCAAGATGTTAAGTAATACCACGATACTACTAATATCAGAGAACACCTTATCACAGATAAGACTTACCTTAAGGCTTGTAAGCTCACATTTATTACAATAAATGACATACCAGAAATGTTACCACTCTCATTATTACGTCAGATAGGTAATGCCGGCCGAAGTGGCCGAGCGGCTAAAGGCGCGGCAGTCTGGAACCGCAAGACCGCTACGGTCGCAGGTTCGAATCCAGCCTCGGGCATGGATGTTTGTGATGTCCTTAGGTTAGTTAGGTTTAGCTAGTTCTAAGTTCTAGGGGACTAATGACCTCAGCAGTTGAGTCCCATAGTGCTCAGAGCCATTTGAACAATTTTTTTTTCAGATAGGTAATGCACGTGGTAAGTTCGTCGTATTCATGATTTCCTCTTCAAAGTACAATACCGTACTTATTATTTAACACGAAATGACACTGAAAATTTAAGTTATTCACTAGCAGCTAGTTGAGAATATGTATGAACTTCAAATGACACGACGAACCGTCTCGTTCTGCACTAGGATTCAAACCCAGTTCATGCAGACTAAGCAAATATTTCGTGACTGACGTAAACTAACAGTCATTCCTGATTAGGCATACAGAGAGTGATATACCTCGATTTTGGACAGTATCAGTTAGCAAATACCAACTTTAAATTACATAACGCAAACATTTTTAACGGACGCGAATTCCTACCCGGCACCTATTGTCCCTGTTAACGAACTACGAGAGATGTTAAATATTGCTTCTTAACAAGTAACTTACTTGAAATGCCGTGAGGTAAAGCTTGAGTTAGGTAGGAATTCGAACACAGAACCTAATAGGATAGATATCGAAGCACAATCAACGGTGACATATCGGATATTGTCGGCAGTAGCTAGATGTTTTAACTGAAATGACGAGAAGAAACATTAATTTTTTCCTTCCCAGGACTCCTACCCGGCATCTATCGCTGTTACATTCTAGAGAAAACGAACGTTAAATATGGGTTTGTTGCACCAGCAGTGACATGTGAGCATGTTTGAACTAGAAATAATATGACGAAGAGTTCAGGGCTGACTGGGAATGGAGCTCCACACATATCGTTGTTGACTACACACGAAGAGACGTCAGCTACCGATTTTTTCTCCACGAGCAGCTCTGAATTGCATCTTGAACTTACAGTGATCTCGCAAATAGTTCTGTCTCTCACTGGGAGTCAAAATCGTCACATATCGTTAGTGTAGTTAACGAATGAAAATACAATAAAAATCAAAATTATTATCCACCAGCAGATAGGTGTTCTCATGCCAGAGTATGTAATACATAATGAAAGCTTTAGTGCCGGGCCAATATTCGAACCCATTCACGCACAATATGTGGAGATGTTGAGGAATCTGCATTTTTCAACAATCAACAAATTGTAGCCGAGTTGTATTGTCACGAAGGGATTAAATTCCGCGTTAAGGGCGGTCTGAGTTGCATTTCCAGTTCAAAACCAATTTTATCGACATACAGAAGCTCAGATAAAAGATGGAGTAAGTGTCCTGTGAGCCTACATAGCGTACGTTTTGTCACTAGAAATAAATAACTAGTATAAGAAAGGTTACTGCTGATAGAGTTTCTACATGTCGCCACTCCAGACTTTATTGTGTTTCAACCAAACATCTACTTGGTAGAGTAGGAATATCATTTTTAATGCGAATTTCAGACCACAATGCCACTATATCTTCTTCACTTCGTGTAGCCTGACGAGAATGGAATCTGTCTTTCCTTATCTAAAATCATTAACGGAAGTTGGAATCGAACCCAGACCGTAGATATACGAACCTAGTATCAGTCCAACAGACCACAAAATCCACTTATTTGGAGCTCGTATTTCTGTCGTAACGCTGTTGCGCCACACTGGATGACAATTCTGACACACAGGCAGCATGTTCAGTAAATTCATTTACTTGGTTGACCGAATCACCATGAGCTAGCTGCTTCAGCTACCCAGTCCATACATTCGACTCTATTTTTTAACCACCGAAATAAAATAACGTAACTGCCACCTACCCAGAACTGCCAACAGTGTAGGATGCAGAAATTTAAATAGGAAGCGTTTCTTTCCACTTGAACTACCCCATTGCGCTATCTGTTTATTGAAAACATCGTGCAGTGCAAAAGAAAAGGTGTAACTGTTAGTGTCTCAGAAGTCTAGACCTAGACATATGCACTATCCCACAGCGCTGTGGTATGCAGAAGTTCTGGGAGAATGGCTTTTGATTTCCGGTGCTGTTGCAGCTACGTGTCAGCTAGTAGCGTAATGTTAAATGTCTTGACCCGTAAGTAAGATGTCGCGAGTTCGAGTACATTAATTGTTACATTTTTTAAACACCAATTCTACTGTCTGCTGAAGTTATCAACGTAATGGAACTTGTAATATAATTCCCTTCATTTCTCAACCCAAAATAGTCCCATGTGGAAAAACGGCTAACTTCTGCGACATTTCGTTCTTTTCAGGTTTAATAGACAACTAGGCGGCAGATGCATTTCGTAACTTCTGTATTATGTATGAGGAGAGCGAATCGTGCCAAAATAGGGTTGGTTTGGTTTGGAGGATTAAAGGGACCAGACTACTATGGTCATCGGTCCCGCCAAAATAGGTCGGAAAAGTATTATCTACATTAGCTGTCGTCTGGTAGTGGCATTTTATTCTTCTTCAGACCTTGTTTGACAGCTTTAACTCAGAACAAGTTTTCTACAGGCATGTAATCAATAAACTGCATGTGCATTGTCAGACTGTTGTAGATAACATCAGAGAATAAGCATATATAGCTGATGATTAATTTCACTCCCATGTTCACTATTGTTTTAACAACATTAAAGGAAACCTTACGAAAATTGTGAACTGTATTATAAGAAATGAAATAAAACTGCCCACAATAACCTTACGACGGAAGTCTGTTTTAATAAAACTGAGTATCTGTACACTAGCGTGCCTCTATCGACACGAATTAGTAAAATACTACTCACTTAGATTTTGATTGGGTCAGTGTTTAATTGGTATGCTGAGTCACACTCAAGAGGTATACAAATGTGGCATTTCATAAATAAAGTTATGTATTCCTACAAACCCAAAATTTGCTTGTCAGCAGCGGAAAGAGTCGTTACCTGTTGTGCAGCATTGTAAGTTTCTCACCATTGCACTATGAGCCGAAAGTATTTTCTTGCGATTTTCTTATTGATGCTTGATCTGACTGCTTGTAGCTCTTTCAGAGAAGGGGTGAAAACGCTACCGTCAGTGAGACTGGAACTGCAAACCATAAAAGACGTTTTCTCACAGGTCAGCACACTACCACAGAGCAGGCGAAGAAGTATGTCTTAGCTTCCTGTTACGAGACCAATAGTCGCTAGAACTCGTAAACCGTTAGTTAAAGGACGAGTTTAGTTGCTATTTCCACGTGCAACCACTTTCCTGGGCTGAAAACCGTAAATTTACAATCTTTTGTTACACCTCAAGCGAAAATAACTGAGATTATTCAATGGAAATGTCAGGTAAAAGCAAGTGAACTTCGAGGCTTAATTCCGTGCACACCAGGAAGTAACTCGTCGAGCACAGAGTTGCCAAATATACGTTGCCTTGTTGCCAAATCTCAGCTACAGTACCAGCAGGAAGAAGACGAACCGATGTGATCCTACAGCGGGCTGGGAGGTGACCATAGCTGGTGTCTCCAAGTCGCGGCTGCTACGGCCTGGAATATGTAATGCGTCTGATTCGCATTTCTGAACCTAGGTTTAGGGACTGGAGCGTAGCTACAAGTAATACTCAGAACTGACTGCAAACTAAACATCATAAATCAGTACCTCTCATAGTCGTTTTTTTTTTTAATTTCTTTCGTAAGTGTGCTCAAAACTAAGAAACTCATTCACAGGCGTTTTCGTGCCTCGCCGATAGTCGAGCACAACAATAAAATAAAAAAATAATGTGTGTGTGTGTGTGTGTGTATGACAGAGAGAGAGAGAGATAAATCAAATAGAATGAGAGAGAAAGAGAATAAAAAATTGTTGTAAAGAAATTGAATCATGGTATGTAAAGAAATCTTATATTAAAATGACACGTTCTGCACCATTACGAAATATCGTATTCATGATCTATGAAACAAGAATTAATCTAATGTAATCTAATCTAATCATATCATATTGATGACTAGCCACGAAGAGTCATGAATTATCAAAATTTTTGCCAGTACCAGTAACCATATCTAAACTTGAAAACAAACGACGACAATTTTTGTAATAAACGGGGACTTCTATCAAGAACCCTTTCGTCCCTGTTAACTAACCACGAAAGATGTCTGACATACCTCCATTCTGAAGTACCAAAGTGTGCATGCATTTAAAGATGAAGTGCGTGATGTGAAGTTCTGTGACGGAGATGCAAACCCAACACGTAATCCGATTGTTAACTAAGTAAAATCAAATGTTACGTATCGGTTTTTCTTACCAGCTGCTAGGTGTTTGAATCTAAAATAAGGATACAAAATTTTGTGCCAGCGGCAATCGAACCGCACAGCTACCATCCTTCTTTATCATCCACAAATATAGCTTAAGTATCAGTTGCTTACTCACCAACAGTAAGATGTGTGCGTGTTTGACCAGAAATGACGACACCAATTGCGATTGTTGGCAACACATGAACAGACATTAAAAATGCACGTTAATTTTCACTAGCAGGCCGCTGGGGACGTGATAGACCTTGAAATGAAGTTATGAATATTTCTGTACTGGACCAGAATTCGGACCCACATACTTACCTTTCGAGAAGACCTAGGGAAGATTACAGTCTTGGGAAAAGGAAAGAAATGATTGAACTACGCTGTTCTGAGAGATTCAGATCCTCGAAAGAGGAGATACGAATTCGAATCACAGTCCAGCACCAAATATTTCAACGTCTCTAGTTCAATCAAGTACAAGTAAAATAAGAGCCCTGTTCCTTTAAGTTGCTATCGGTTCATCAAATAAAACAAAATTTTCTAATGTGTACTGGCGACTGTATTTCTGTTTCTTCCGATATGTCATTTCCCAACGTAAATTTGCTCTGCCCAGTTGGTAATGAAGGAACGTGCTGTTTAATGCGGATTCTGGATTATAACGTCTTTCTCTTGAGGTTACCAGAGGTAAAGTAAATCTGTTTGTGCCTCTTAAAAGTAATTGCCTGATCCCATGCATTGCACCTGTTATAGTTCGTTCCACCAGACCATTGTGGCCACATTTCCCAGCCCCAGGAGTGTGCTGTAACGGATGATGTGCTTAGCTTCCAAAATTAGTCACGGTGGAAAAAACGCGAGTCTATTAAATGGTTAAGTAGAAGCAAGCTTCTGACGCGGAGATTATGCTATCCTCATGTCAGCAGGATGCAAAGGCTCTTCTAGGCATCATAGCCTCGATGTGAAGCCATTTTGAAATTTTCACAAATTCAGCAAATTTCTTAGTTCGAGAAAATCCACTGGGAAGTGTCAAGTTACCGGATAATTCGATTATTACCGTCATTATTACTATCATTTTCTTCATACCGCTGCTGAAACACTGTACTTGAAGATCATTTGAAGCCTTTTGGTCACTATAGAAGTAGTTTCCCAAGAACAGTTTGTTTCCCTGTCTACGGAATCCTCTTCATGTTAGTATCAAACATCAGCAATTGCTCGTAGATTACATTGAAACTAAAGAAATTGATGAAGACGTTACTTGATAACAAAAACGCGCTGCCTTTCTTCATTTACTTGCACCTAGAAATGGCTGTCGAGTACTGCCAAACCAAAAGGCAAGAGATCTTACTGCCTTCCGATATACGTCGCTGTCAGTTCTTCCATATGATTTGGTCGACATGACCTGTTTCAAGTTGTGTATGACAGATAATGTTTTAGAAAATCAATTGTTTTCCTTTGCAATAAACAGAAAGATTTTCCTTCTAAGCTATCCAAGTACAAAATTTTCGGAATATTAGTTCGAATTTAATATTCGCTTCTATAATGTAGGAAAGTATTTCACAGTTGCAAAACTCGCATCCGACTCATTGACCTTACACTTAGTCGATGACCATAAATTCTAGCTCAGAGTGACACCAGTTTAAGTATCCTAATGTAGTGAAGACTGTTTGCCAGCGCTCTTTCTCACCGGAAAATAAAGTGCTTATACTGACAACCTGACTGATCGGTTTACCTGTCTTTGTAATCATTTAACTAAAACAACATGACCTTCCAGTGGGAGGCATTTCGTCCCCCTTTTTCCTTCTGTGAAATTTGTCAGTAAGCTTTTTGTCTTCCAACCAGCGAAATGCGGCAGAGCACGGCTGGTAAACGATTCACACACCACGATTTAGTGCCGTTAAGACGGTTTCTTTAAACATTGTCGTTGCTGAAGGAATTTAGTTTCGTCTTAAATCGTCTCAAGCAGCATCGTCCACAGACATCTGAAATAGGAAAAACCTCATTGTCGAGGAACGAAGGTTCTAAAACAAACTTCGCACAGTTTCTATCATGTTGTTCTTATCGTCTGATAGCACTGCGTAAGTATTTTGTCTGAGACGTATCACAAGTAGTGTTCCTGTAGCTGTGGGAATCATTGGTTTAAAACGAGTTTAAAGCCAATGGGTACAGTACTGCTAAATATTCAAAATTTTTATCAACTTAAGTCTGAGTTCATCCTCAAACTGAGGCAAATTTGTAATACTGAAGCTAGACCATGTATCCTTGTCTTCCTTGAGTGGGCATTGGAAGGCGTTTACACATACGTACACAATACTATGGATACTTCGTACGCTATAGTTAACGTTGTTCTCATAAACTACTTTTTTTTAATTCTTCTGGGTATCAGCGTGCAATATGTGTTGTAGATACAGTCTGAGAGCAAAAAATTGACCGCCGAGTCGTTCACTTAAGGTGGACAACACAGTCGTGCTCCTCTCGGAATCCTCTGTCCGGCAATATGCTCGATCTGGCAACATTGTAGACTGTGGCAATTCCCACAGGAAGTCTTGAGTTCAGTCTTAGTACATTATTCTTGACTACGACCGTAGTCTTGAGGTAAAACGCGAGACTAACTAATATGATAAAATTTTTATCGCCCCTTTCCTCTCGGTGCTGAAGCTATGAATGTAATCTACAATAAATTTCGCTTTCTGTCTCACTGGTAATAATAGTTTGGTTCAACAATGTTTTAGCGAAAGATTTCTTTGCCGACCATCTGCCTCTGAACACCGCATGCGTGTGAGTTGTCTGAGACCCGTTCACTGCCTACCGGCGGGGGCTGAGTCACTGCATTGTCTCGCCTTCTGCCGACAACGTCTGCTCCACTCCGCACTCTCGACCATGCAAAATGCTTTAATGTTGTTGAGTGGTGACTCATAGAATCTGAGTACGATTTGTGTTTCACTCTTGAGAGCAAAGGAGGCACAAAACCGTTTTTATTTGATTATTATTTTACTACACTAGAATGCAATACAGCAATGTGGCACAGAATTAATTTCATTGTTTCTGATCCAGTGCACTGTAGTTAAAGCGTCATATTCTGTTATTTTTCCTTTCACAGGAGATTCTTCAAATAATTTATTATTGTCACGGATTCATATGTGTTAGTCAAGGCACAGAGAGTAAATGTAATGTAATGTGTTTGGTTTCTTTCTTTGATTCTCTATGATGAATGGATGCAAAATGCTTATCAGGATCTGCTCTATAGCTAATCAGGCAAATAGCTTGTTTTGAGGTTCATACATTACTTAATGGAGAAGTGAACGCTGTTCACAAGTGATATTTAAAATATTCATTTGGATTTAAGGCGACATAATTGCCCATATTTGAAGCTACCCAGAGTAAGGTAAGTTGCCAGAGCCGCTGTTAACAAATGTATGGAGGGAGTTCCTAATTGCTACTGCGGAAATTTAGCGTAGAGGCCGTATAGTAATCTACAGGTTCATTTCCTTCATACTTATCACCCTGGCATGTGAGTCTTAAGTGAAGAGCAATATTGAAATTCGTATCGCTGATGGTCGATTCGAATTTCTTCAGAGACGCTGGCTTGCGAAGCAGCTTGGCAGTGAGAAAGCCAAGATCTATGACCATAAACACAACTTACTGAGTCGAGTACCAAGAGGATTTGATGCGTAAAGGTTTTCTTCCGATTTCGATACAGAATTTTTTCTTGAAATTCGCAGCTCCATAAAATATAATCAGAAAAAAAAGCTCGCATACGCTGGTCCCTACCACAGTTAGAACTGGTGACTGATTGAGCCGTTCTGACATGAGACACGGGGCTACGGACACACTGCTGCCTGTACGCCACTCTCATCATGGTATCGTGAAAGATAATAAAAGTTGTCACTTATGTGAAAAATAGCATTTCTTTAACCAAAAAATTTAATTTTCTGTCTCAGTGTCTTAGTTTACATGAGGATTATATAGCAAGAGTCATTCAAATTGCCGGCCGGTGTGGCCGAGAGGTTCTAGGCGCTACAGTCTGCATCCGCGCGACCGACAGGTTCGAATCGTGCCTCGGGCATGGATGTGTGTGATGTCCTTAGGTTAGTTAGGTTTAAGTAGTTCTAAGTTCTGGGGGACAGATGACCTCAGATGTTAAGTCCCATAGTGCTCAGACCCGTTTGAACCCATTTCATTCTAACGGAAAGGCAATATCAAGTGAATTTAGCGACTCAGTTCAGTCCCAAACGCGGAAGTGATTGCACTGTCACAATGCGAGGAGAATCCCATGCTCGTGTCATAGGAGGATACGAAGAGGAGGCACGGGGTTTGGTTAATATGCAGCGTTTTCTCCTACCAGTTGTGTCAAACATTCAGATGTATAATGTTCCATCACGATTACAGTTACCTGCAAAATATATACCAATAAAACACTTACCTTCTTACTTTGTGACAAACGATTATTTCAGTACAATAAAAAGTCTTTGAAAATCACTTATGACCACCTGTCACAAAAGAAAGATAACAAAAACTTTGCACTTCTAAATCAATTGCATCTATGTGGAGTCTTTGTGATGTAAATCGTCTTAACGGCACTAAATCGTAGATTGTGAATCGTTTACCGGCCGTAATCTGCCGCATTTCGCTCGTTGGAAGGCAAAAAGCTTACTGACAAATTTCACTGAAGGAAAAAGGGGGACGAAATGTCTCCCACTGGAAGGTCATGTTGTTTTAGTTAAATGATTACAAAGACAGGTAAACCGATCAGTCAGGTTGTCAGTATAAGCACTTTATTTTCCGGTGAGAAAGAGCGCTGGCAAACAGTCTTCACTACATTAGGTTACTTAAACTGGTGTCACTCTGAGCTAGAATTTATGGTCATCGACTAAGTGTAAGGTCAATGAGTCGGATGCGAGTTTTGCAACTGTGAAATACTTTCCTACATTATAGAAGCGAATATTAAATTCGAACTAATATTGCGAAAATTTTGTACTTGGATAGCTTAGAAGGAAAATCTTTCTGTTTATTGCAAAGGAAAACAATTGATTTTCTAAAACATTATCTGTCATACACAACTTGAAACAGGTCTTGCCTTTTGGTTTGGCAGTACTCGACAGCCATTTCTAGGTGCAAGTAAATGAGGAAAGGCAGCGCGATTTTGTTATCAAGTAACGTCTTCATCAATTTCTTTAGTTTCAATGTAATCTACGAGCAATTGCTGTTGTTTGATACTAACATGAAGAGGATTCCGTAGACAGGGAAACAACCTGTTCTTGGGAAACTACTTCTATAGTGACCAAAAGGCTTCAAATGATCTTCAAGTACAGTGTTTCAGCAGCGGTATGAAGAAAATGATAGTAATAATGACGGTAATAATCGAATTATCCGGTAACTTGACACTTCCCAGTGGATTTTCTCGAACTAAGAAATTTGCTGAATTTGTGAAAATTTCAAAATGGCTTCACATCGAGGCTATGATGCCTAGAAGAGCCTTTGCATCCTGCTGACATGAGGATAGCATAATCTCCGCGTCAGAAGCTTGCTTCTACTTAACCATTTAATAGACTCGCGTTTTTTCCACCGTGACTAATTTTGGAAGCTAAGCACATCATCCGTTACAGCACACTCCTGGGGCTGGGAAATGTGGCCACAATGGTCTGGTGGAACGAACTATAACAGGTGCAATGCGTGGGTTCAGGCATTTACTTTTAAGAGGCACAAACAGATTTACTTTACCTCTGGTAACCTCAAGAGAAAGACGTTATAATCCAGAATCCGCATTAAACAGCACGTTCCTTCATTACCAACTGGGCAGAGCAAATTTACGTTGGGAAATGACATATCGGAAGAAACAGAAATACAGTCGCCAGTACACATTAGAAAATTTTGTTTTATTTGATGAACCGATAGCAACTTAAAGGAACAGGGCTCTTATTTTACTTGTACTTGATTGAACTAGAGACGTTGAAATATTTGGTGCTGGACTGTGATTCGAATTCGTATCTCCTCTTTCGAGGATCTGAATCTCTCAGAACAGCGTAGTTCAATCATTTCTTTCCTTTTCCCAAGACTGTAATCTTCCCTAGGTCTTCTCGAAAGGTAAGTATGTGGGTCCGAATTCTGGTCCAGTACAGAAATATTCATAACTTCATTTCAAGGTCTATCACGTGCCCAGCGGCCTGCTAGTGAAAATTAACGTGCATTTTTAATGTCTGTTCATGTGTTGCCAACAATCGCAATTGGTGTCGTCATTTCTGGTCAAACACGCACACATCTTACTGTTGGTGAGTAAGCAACTGATACTTAAGCTATATTTGTGGATGATAAAGAAGGATGGTAGCTGTGTGGTTCGATTGCCGCTCAGGCACAAAATTTTGTATCCTTATTTTAGATTCAAACACCTAGCAGCTGGTAAGAAAAACCGATACGTAACATTTGATTTTACTTAGTTAACAATCGGATTACGTGTTGGGTTCGTATCTCCGTCACAGAACTTCACATCATGCACTTCATCTTTAAATACATGCACACTTTGGTACTTCAGAATGGAGGTATGTCAGACATCTTTCGTGGTTAGTTAACAGGGACGAAAGGGTTCTTGATAGAAGTCCCCGTTTATTACAAAAATTGTCGTCGTTTGTTTTCAAGTTTAGATATGGTTACTGGTACTGGCAAAAATTTCGATAATTCATGACTCTTCGTGGCTAGTCATCAATATGATATTATTAGATTAGATTACATTAGATTAATTCTTGTTTCATAGATCATGAATACGATATTTCGTAATGGTGCAGAACGTGTCATTTTAATATAAGATTTCTTTACATACCATGATTCAATTTCTTTACAACAATTTTTTATTCTCTTTCTCTCTCATTCTATTTGATTTATCTCTCTCTCTCTCTGTCATACACACACACACACACACACATTATTTTTTTATTTTATTGTTGTGCTCGACTATCGGCGAGGCACGAAAACGCCTGTGAATGAGTTTCTTAGTTTTGAGCACACTTACGAAAGAAATTAAAAAAAAAACGACTATGAGAGGTACTGATTTATGATGTTTAGTTTGCAGTCAGTTCTGAGTATTACTTGTAGCTACGCTCCAGTCCCTAAACCTAGGTTCAGAAATGCGAATCAGACGCATTACATATTCCAGGCAGTAGCAGCCGCGACTTGGAGACACCAGCTATGGTCACCTCCCAGCCCGCTGTAGGATCACATCGGTTCGTCTTCTTCCTGCTGGTACTGTAGCTGAGATTTGGCAACAAGGCAACGTATGTTTGGCAACTCTGTGCTCGACGAGTTACTTCCTGGTGTGCACGGAATTAAGCCTCGAAGTTCACTTGCTTTTACCTGACATTTCCATTGAATAATCTCAGTTATTTTCGCTTGAGGTGTAACAAAAGATTGTAAATTTACGGTTTTCAGCCCAGGAAAGTGGTTGCACGTGGAAATAGCAACTAAACTCGTCCTTTAACTAACGGTTTACGAGTTCTAGCGACTATTGGTCTCGTAACAGGAAGCTAAGACATACTTCTTCGCCTGCTCTGTGATAGTGTGCTGACCTGTGAGAAAACGTCTTTTATGGTTTGCAGTTCCAGTCTCACTGACGGTAGCGTTTTCACCCCTTCTCTGAAAGAGCTACAAGCAGTCAGATCAAGCATCAATAAGAAAATCGCAAGAAAATACTTTCGGCTCATAGTGCAATGGTGAGAAACTTACAATGCTGCACAACAGGTAACGACTCTTTCCGCTGCTGACAAGCAAATTTTGGGTTTGTAGGAATACATAACTTTATTTATGAAATGCCACATTTGTATACCTCCTGAGTGTGACACAGCATACCAATTAAACACAGACCCAATCAAAATCTAAGTGAGTAGTATTTTACTAATTCGTGTCGATAGAGGCATGCTTGTGTACAGATACTCAGTTTTATTAAAACAGACTTCCGTCGTAAGGTTATTGTGGGCAGTTTTATTTCATTTCTTATGATACAGTTCACAATTTTCGTAGGGTTTCCTTTAATGTTGTGAAAACAATAGTAAACATGGGAGATAAATTAATCATCAACGATATATGCGAATTCTCTGATGTAATCTACAACAGTCTGACATTGCACATGTAGTTTATTGATTACATGCATGTAGAAAACTTGTTCTGAGTTAAAGCTGTCAAACAATGTTTGAAGAAGAATAAAATGCCACTACCAGACGACATCTAATGTAGATAATACTTTTCCGACCTATTTTGGCACGATTCGCTCTCCCCGTACATAATACAGAAGTTACGAGATGCCTAGTTGTCTATTAAACATGAAAAGAACGAAATGTCGTAGAAGTTAGCCGTTTTTCCACATGGGACTATTTTGGGTTGAGAAATGAAGGGAATTATATTACAAGTTCCATTACGATGATAACTTCAGCAGACAGTAGAATTGGTTTTTAAAAAATGTAGCAAGGAATGTACTCGAACTCGCGACATCTTACTTACAGGTCGCGACATTTAACATTACGCTACTAGCTGACACGTAGCTACAACAGCTACACGTAGCTACAATTCCTCCAGAACTTCTGCATTCCACAGCGCTGTGGGATAATGCATATGGCTAGGTCTAGACTTCTGAGAGACTAACAGTTACACCTTTTCTTTTGCACTGCACGATGTTATCAACAAACATATATCGGAATAGAGTAGTTCAAGTGGAAAGAAACGCTTCCTATTTAAATTACTGCATCCTACACTATTGGCAGTTCTGGGTAGGTGGCAGTTACGTTATTTTATTTCGGTGATTAAAAAATAGAGTCGAATGTATGGACTGGGTAGCTGAAGCAGCTAGCTCATGGTGATTCGGTCAACCAAGTAAATGAATTTGCTGAACATGCTGCAAACTACTACAGGTAGCCTGTGTGTCAGAATTGTCATCCAGTGTGGCGCAACAGCGTTACGACTGAAATACGAGCTCCAAATAAGTGGATTTTGTGGTCTGTTGGACTGATACTAGGTTCGTATATCTACGGTCTGGGTTCTATTCCAACTTCCGTTAATGATTTTAGATAGGGAAAGACAGATTCCATTCTCGTCAGGCTACACGAAGTGAAGAAGATATAGTGGCATTGTGGTCTGAAATTCGCATTAAAAATGATATTCCTACTCTACCAAGTAGATGTTTGGTTGAAACACAATAAAGTCTGGAGTGGCGACATGTAGAAACTCTATCAGCAGTAACCTTTCTTATACTAGTTATTTATTTCTAGTGACGAAACGTACGCTATGTAGGCTCACAGGACACTTACTTCTGTATGTCCATAAAATTGTTTTTGAACTGGAAATGCAACTCAGACCGCCCTTAACGCGGAATTTAATCCCTTCGTGACAATACAGCTCGGCTACAATTTGTTGTTTGTTGAAAAATGCAGATTCCTCAACATCTCCACATATTGTGCGTGAATGGGTTCGAATATTGGCTCGGCACTAAAGCTTTCGTTATGTATTACATACTCTGGGATGAGAACACCTATCTGCTGGTGGATAATAATTTTGATTTTTATTGTATTTTCATTCGTTAACTACACTAACGGTATGTGACGTTTTTGACTCCCAGCGAGAGACAGAACTATTTGCGAGATCACTGTAAGTTCAAGATGCAATTCAGAGCTGCTCGTGGAGAAAAAATCGGTAGCTGACGTCTCTTCGTGTGTAGTCAACAACGATATGTGTGGAGCTCCATTCCCAGTCAGCACTGAACTCTTCGTCATATTATTTCTAGTTCAAACATGCTCACATGTCACTGCTGGTGCAACAAACCCATATTTAACGTTCGTTTTCTCTAGAATATAACAGCGATAGATGCCGGGTAGGAGTCCTGGGAAGGAAAAAATTAATGTTTCTTCTCGTCATTTCAGTTAAAACATCTAGCTACTGCCGACAATATCCGATATGTCACAGTTGATTGTGCTTCGATATCTATCCTATTAGTTTCTGTGTTCGAATTCCTACCTAACTCAAAGCTTTACCTCACGGCATTTCAAGTAAGTTACTTGTTAAGAAACAATATTTAACGTCTCTCGTAGTTCGTTAACAGGAACAATAGGTGCTGGGTAGGAATTCGCGACCGTTAAAAATGTTTGCGTTATGTAATTTAAAGTTGGTATTTGCTAACTGATACTGTCCAAAATCGAGGTATATCGCTCTCTGTATGCCTAATCAGGAATGACTGTTAGTTTACGTCAGTCACGAAATCTTTGCTTAGTATGCTTGAACTTGGTTTGAATCCGTATGCAGAACGAGACGGTTCGTCGTGTCGTTTGAAGTTCATACATATTCTGAACTAGCTGCTAGTGAATAACTTATATTTTCAGTGTCATTTTGTGTTAAATAATAAGTACGGTATATTACTTCTAAGAGGAAATCATGAATACGACGAACTTACTACGTGCATTACCTATCTGACGTAATGATGAGAGTGGTAACATTTCTGGTATGTCATTTATTGTAATAGAAGTGAGCTTACAAGCCTTAAGGTCAGTCTTATCTGTGATAAGGCGCTCCCTGATATTTGTAGTATCGTGGTATTACTTTACATCTCGAGTTATTGCGATACAGAGCAGTATTTTCTAGTGCTGACTTGTTGGAACCATTTTCAATAGTCAAATGACTATACCAAGCAGCGATTAGAGGGCCTGCTAGACAGCTGCGTTATGTGGGTTGCATGGGAATCAGGCGAAATGCAATTCATGTCGTTAGGATACTTTTGAGCTTGACTGTACATCACGTCTACTGATTTCCGTGGCACTCACATAATTTCTTAGCGGGGTGTCACTTTTTACTTCTACGTATTTATTTTTTTAGCGTACTTAGCTTCAAGTGTTTCTGTCTGTAATGTGTATACAAATAATGTATGGCGAAATATGTCGTATTTTAGCAGTGCATTGATGATGACTATTTTGTAACATAGTTGATACTGAACACAGAAATCGATGCTGAGTAAAAGTTTTATCCACTGAAAGTGTCATGTATTACGTACAACATCATACACTCGCGTACCAACCATTGTGATTTATGTATTTTGTTTGAAAAAAACAACTGGTTATACGGTTATGAAGGAACGCTACAGGGTGAGTGGCAAGATCAGAGCAATGTCACAGCGTCAGCAGAGTGCAATGCGTAATAATATAGACTACGCTTTTCTTCCACCTATTAGTTGGTAGAGAACCGGTAAATCACAGTCGCTGATGGACAGTTATTTAAAGAATATTATTTTCTGCTGGAAAAGCGTGGGAATAATAGAGGCACCGGCTTACCTCGGTAGGTACAAGGAACTTCGGATATGGCAAAATCTGTGAGGACCCCATTTACAGGGTACATTAGAATTGGCATCTGTTAATGTGCCTGTATCGATTCCGGCATCATCATAGTGTCTTGTGAATCTTATATGTGCATCCTAAAAGGTGCTGTCTTTCTTTCCTGAACATCTTGTTACTTTGTTTTTATCTCATTCTTCACTGTTTCGTTTGTTATGTAGAATGCTCCAGATTAACTTTCCATCTACCCAAAATTCTTATTTCAGCACTTTGCCCTGTGCCTAAGGTTCATTTTTGCAGCGCTGAGCAATCGCTGATCTGATTAGTACTTTCATTTATGCTCTGTAGTTGATCTCAGCTTTCGAAAGTAAGTCCTTACCTTATATTTTAATAATAATATTTATTATTTTTGGATATAATGTTTTAGTCCTACATACCGCAGCATCTTTAATAGTTTTTTCGGTAATTTATAATCAACGATTGCTTCTTTGTTTCCCCCTAGTCTGAAATGTTGCTGTGTTCCGCCAGTAAGGCAGGCAACCCATCTGGCACAAGAACTACGCGGGTTGCCTAAATGACATGTAACCTCTCTGAATCAGGAAACAGTTTTGCAGCAGTTCCACTAGACGGCCCACAGAAAAATGAATTTTCGATTCAGGGAAGGATTGGTGCAACTCACCCCAAAAGGAAAAACTCTTCGATATGTGTCCAATTACATCAGTGCGAAGGTGACCTTCGTTGAGAGCACAAGCGTCGTTGTGACAACTACGCAAATTTTTGCTCGGTTCGTGAGTGGATATTTACGTAGTGAAGAAATTCAGTTCTACAAATTGGAAACGATTGCTACACGTATATAGAACATATTCATGCACTAATCCGGTCTAAATTTCATCGTTATCCTATTTATTCATACCTTTTTCGATGCTTTTAGAGAACGACCATGATTTTCCGAACCTGCATTTTCAACGGGAGCAGAAGTTACATATACCGCAGTATACCGCGGAATTAGAACTCGCAAACTATCGACTTCTCAAGTATCTGATGGAGTCCACAAGAATCAGCTGCCTAAATCTACCTATTCTCTTGTGTTATGAATGTTTCCTCGGGCCTGTGCGTCCCACCTGTCGTACCACAACATGACGCTGCACCGCGGACGAATTAGCGCTCTGCGCGGCAGGCATCAGAATTATAGGGTGACAATTATTGAACTATGCGAAATAAAATCGTCATAACTTCGGAACGATTTGCGTTAGGACTTTGAAACTGCACGGTTGGCCGCGGGTCATGATGGGAATTAGTGTGGGCTGTATGATTTGGTTTAGTGACGAAACCCACTTTCATTTGGATGTGTTCATCAATAAGCAAAATTGGCGCATTTGGGGGACTGAGAATACGCATTTCGCAATCGAGAAATGTCTTCACCCTCAACGGGTGACTATGTGGTGTGTAGTGTCCAGTCACGAAATAAACGGTGATTTGGACGAGATGTTGTTCAAGCAAGACGGAGCTCGACACCATCGAAGCAGGAGGGCGTTTCATGTCCTGGAGGAGCACTTTGGGGACCGCGTTCTGGCTATGGGGTACCCTGCGACCACTGGCATGGGCCTCTATTGGCCACCATATTCTCCGAATCTGAACACATGCGACTCCTTTTTCTGGGGGTATAATAAAGACAAAGTGTACATCAGCAGCCCCTAAACCAATGCTGAGCTGAAAACAGGCATTCAGGAGGTCATTGACATTATCGATGTTCCAACACTTCAGCGGGTCACGCAGAATTACGCTGTACGTCTGCGTATCATCATTGCCAATGATGGCAGGCTTGTCGAACCTATCGTAACCTATATGCGAATATCTGTAGTGACGTTTACATGTCAATAAAGTGTATGCACGCCATAGTTTGTAACTCATTTATGTTTATTTCTCATATGGTTCAATAATCATCACCCTGTATGTTCCCCGTGCAACATGCTTATGATATTGGACTAATTGTCTGTACTTAATTTCTTGCTAATGCTAATGTAACATTTTTCACACAGGTTCTGATGAAAAATGCATGAAATTTAATCGGCAAGAAATATTCAACATCGTTAAACAATCGGTTGAATGATGGCCTGGAGGAACAACTTTACGAGAAAACTGGACGACTGTTGCAAGTAACGGACTATATGAAAACCCGTCTCTCCTCATTGTTTGGTAAATTGAGAACAAGGTGGCAAAAGGCAAACAGGACAGACGGCCCGTTTTTGAAACTAAACAGTGAGTGGCTTAACGCACCCGTTTCATTTCCTGTACCTATTGTTAGTGGCAAGTATCAGGCCAACTGTGATCTGCCCTCGACTAGTAAATGCAGTGGCCTTTTCCGTGGAGTTTGCATCATTAGCAAGAAGTCGAAACGCAGAAGAACCCAGTCAGTTCGAGAAAATTTGACGCTACAAGTTGACGGAGGAGCAAGTTGGTGATCGGAATATCGTGAGAAGATTCCGTCGCAACGAAAAACGCCTTTCTTTTAATGATTTCCAGCCAAAATCCTGTATCATTTCTGTGACACTCTCTCCCATATTTCACGATAATACAAAACGTGCTGCCTTTCTTTGAACTTTTTCGATGTACTCCGTCAGTCCAATGTGGTAAGGATCTCATACTACGCAGCAGTATTCCAAAAGGGGACGAACATAGTGTAGGCAGTTTCCTTAGTAGGTCTGTTACATTTTCTAAGTGTCCTGCCAATAAAACGCAGTCATTAGTTAGCCTTCCCCACAACATTTTCTATGTGTTGTTTCCAATTTAAGCTGTTCGTAATTATAATACCTAGGTATTTAGTTGAATTTACGGCTTTTAGATTAGTATTATTTATCGTGTAACTGAAGTTTAACGAGGTCATTTTAGCACGCATGCGGATGACCTCACACTTTTCGTAATTTCGGGTCAACTGCCACCTTTCGCACCATTCAGATATTTTTTATAAATCGTTTTGAAGTTTGTTTTGATCTTCTGATGACCTTAATAGTCGATAAACGACAGCGTCATCTGCAAACGACCGAAGACGGCTGTTTAGATTGTCTCCCAAATCGTTTATATAGATAAGGAACAGCAAAGGGCCGATAACACCACCTTGGGGAACTCCTGAAAGCACTTTAACTAACCATCCCCACATTGCGTGTTACACGTCTTATTGAACCATAACTGCACTAGACGCATTGCTTCACTTCGAAGACGAAAAATCGCGTATCGTTGGACTGCCGTTTAGTCTTCTGGTTAGTTGTTGTCCAGTTTTTGTGTTGTTAGGCCACTGAAGACGTGGACCTATACTTACCGCTGTGAGCAATGGCATTTGTGAGGTATCCGACTCCAAATGTCACTGTATGCAGTTCCTTCCGCAGTACTAGCTCGGAAACTGGTTGAAACGGACCTGCTCTAACTGACATGAACAGTTCCTGTCAAGCTTACAACCGACTGTTGTAGACAGTTTCGTGTCACTCGCCCCTGGTTCCTGTCTGGTTCCTTTTGCGATCACTGCACTTTCATCATATAGCACAATGGCTGCAGACATTATGCAAAGAGCACATTTATACACCGGAGAACTGGGTAATATAATTCACGGCGTGGCTATGGGCATGTGTCCAAACACTCTAACTCGTTTTTGCCATTAGGTCTTGGCTTTACGTTGACCCATCCGTACAGCCGACAGAAACATACGAGGGGCGTTCAATAATCTACATCTACGTGATTACTCTGCTATTCACAATAAAGTGCCTGGCAGAGGGTTCAATTAACCACCTTCATGCAGTCTCTCCACCGTTCCACTCTCGAAAGGCACGCGGGAAAAACGAGCACTTAAGGTTTTCCGTGCGAGCCCTGATTTCTCTTATTTTATCGTGATGATCATTTCTACCTGTGTAGGTGGATGCCAACAGAATGTTTTCGCAATCGGAAGAGAAACCTGGTGATTGAAACTTCATGATAAGATCCCGTCGCAATGAAAGCGGCTTTGTTTTAATGATTGCCATTCCAATTCACGTATCATGTCTGTGACACTATCTCACCTATTTCACGATAATACAAAACGAACTGCCCTTCTTTGTACTTTTTCGATGTCATCCGTCAGTTCCACCTGATGTGGATCCCACACCGCACAGCAGTACTCCAGAATAGGGCGGACAAGCGTAGTGTAAGCAGTCTCTTCGGTAGACCTGTTGCACCTTCTAAGTGTTCTGCCAATGAATCGCAGTCTTTGGTTTGCTCTACCCCGCGCGGCGACTCTGAAAGGGGTTTTGCTTTTTGATGTCCTCCCTCATGGTGCAAAGATCAACTCGGAAGTGTGCTGTGTTACCTTCATGAAATAGAAGAAACGACTTCAGCGTGTTCGTCACCACAAAAACGCAAATGAAGTTCTCTTCCTTCAACGACAACGCAAGGCTTCACACAAGTCTGCGCACCCGAGAGGAACTCACACAACTTCATCTGACTCTTCTTCCACATCCACTCTACAGCCCGCATCACGCACCTTCCGACTTCCATCAGTTTGGCACATTAAAGGATGCTCTCCACGGGAAGCAGTACGTGCAGCAGGACTTTGGTTCCGACGTCGACCAGTAGAGTGGTACCATGCGAGTATACAGCCTTCCCGTAAGGAGGCATATGGCCGTCGCATTGAAAGATTGCGTTGAGGAATATTGGTTTGTGGTCAAAAGGGTGGGGAATAATACGGTGTATTGGTATCCTTAATAAAATCCACCTGTATCCAGAAAAGAAGTGTTTACTTTCTGACAGCCCGTCGTACATAACACCTCGCTGCCGTGACTTACGTGACCGATGCCGTGTTACATCACCAGCTGGTACGAGCTCTACTCGGTGTACACCGTTCCGAAGTGACCAGTGTGCTCAATTACAGCGGTGTGACTTACATTTGTTCGGTGAGCTTACTGGGCGTGAATTTTTCGACATACAAATTCCAGAAAAGTAAGTCTTCAGAAAATGTCCCGGGTATGACGGGCGTCTTCAACAGTCGTTGTAATGTCGTAATCTCATAGCTGATAGTGAGTGACGTCAAGCGGAAGGGCGGCGACGTGGCAGCCGGACCGGCGGTATCTGTCGCTGCAGGCGGTTGCTTTGAGGGCGGCGGCCGGATTCCGGCACGCACGGCCTCCCAGCCCTGCGTGGCCGCGTGTGTGTGCTGGACTAGCAGCGTGCGTAGGGAGCCCTGCCCGCCCACCCTTTGTGCCACCCGAGAACAGCTCTACTCGGTATACGGACATATACGAAGTCCACACCAAATCTCCTCCTCTGTACCTGGGAGGGCAATGCGACAGAATATTTTTTGGAGGAGGGGGAAAGCGGGGGGACTTGAAATCGATCCCCGGTGCTGCCACGGACTTTTCCTTGGTGGCAGACCAAGACCTTAGTGCACTCAGCCTCATGATGACAACTCAGAGCCTACTTGATTGAAAAGTAGCGGCTACAAGATCGAAACGTCGACGACGGCCGGGAGTGCAGTCGGCTGTTCTCACGGCGGGAACTATGTAACTGTAGCGTAGGTATTTCAGAATGATAATTTCTATACTCTTTACGAAACAGGTTGTATGTGAAGATATCTTCAATAACAGAGCCCCAGTCGGCTGTCCTCACTGCGGGAACTATGTAACTGTAGCGTAGGCATTTCAGAATGATAATTTCTATACTCTTTATGAAACAAGTTGTATGTGAAGATATCTACGATAACAGAGCCCGGAGTAATATCTCTGTTTTAAATATTGTGTTGTATCATAGTTTTACGAATTTATTTTTGTTACAGTAGATCGATTACGGTCATGAATCAGACCATCTCTGGACTGCAGTGAGGTATTCAGCTACGCATTGCACAACTGCAGCGTCCAATGAAATTCTTACAATGCTCCATTCTTAATACAGTTGCTTCCGTGTAACACTCATGTCTAGCAAACATCACAGATGCTTGTGCTAGCACTGTTACCTCACTCTGAAGTTAATTCAGAGAATAGGATTGATACAAGTGGGTCTGATATTTACAAAACATTGCTGTTATACATAGGCAGGTGTGCCAACCGTGTTCTCTCACTCTAAAGTGAATTCACTTCATACGAAAGCGACAATTACTGAAGTATATGAAAAAAACGTAAATTAGTTACAAAACTTCGGCGTCCACACTCTTTATTCGGTTATGTAAACGTCACTACAGACATTCGGATTTAGTTACGAGATGTTCAATGTGAGTGCCATCATTAGCGATGATGTGGTGCAGAGCAATACGAAATTCTGCATGACACGGTACACTAAGCTGTTGACGAACTCCTGAATGCCTGTTTTCTACTCATCTATTGTTTTGCGGTTATAGCTGTCACCTTGTCTATAGTACAGCCCGACAGAAGAAGTCGACCTGTTCAGATACGGAGAATATGGCGGCCTATAGAGGCCCATACCAATGACGTTTTGGTATCCCAGAGCCATAATGCGGTCGCCAAAGTGCTTCCCCAGGACATCAAAGACGCTCCTGATTCGATGGGGTCAAGCTCCGTTTTGCAATAACCATATCATGGTAACTTCGGACAGTGGGGATGAAATCATCTTCCAAAACCTTCACGTATCGTTAGTAGTTGCTGTGCCTTCAATAAGTATCGCACCGATTATTTCGTGACTGGACTGTCACCCGTTGAGTTTGAGGAAACTTCTCGATCACGAAATGCGGATTGTCAGTCCCCCCAGTGCGCCAATTTTGCTTATTGACGAACCCGTCCAAATGAAAACTGGCTCTGAGCACTATGGGACTTAACATCGGAGGTCATCAGTCCCCTAGCACTTAGAACTACTTAAGCCTAACTAATCTAAGGACATCACACACATCCATGCCCGAAGCAGGATTCGAGCCTGCGCTTCAATTCGACTACATTCCGTTATCATCGTTTTGATTTTGCTGATGTTCATCTTATATACTCCTTTGAAGACACTGTCCATTCCGCTCAATTGCTCTTCCAAGTCCTTTGCTGTCTCAGCCAGAATTACAATGTCGCCGGCAAATTACGAAGTTTATATTTCTTCTCCATGGATTTTAGTTCCTACTCCAAATTTTTCTTTGGTTTCATTTACTGCTTGCTCAATATACAGAATGAATAACATCGGGGATAGGCTACAACCCTGTATCACTCCGTTCTCAATCACTGCCTCCCTTTCGTGCCGCTCGACTCTTATAATTGCCATGTGGTTTCTATACAAACTGTAAATAGCCTTCCGCTCCCTGTATTTTACACCTGCCACCTTCAGAATTTGAAAGAGATTATTCCAGTTAAATTTCTCAAAATATTTTTCAAAGTCTACAAATGCTGGAAACGTGGGTTTGCCTTTCCTTAATCTAAGGTAAGTCGTAGCGTCAGTATTGCCTGGCGTGTTCCAACATTTCTACGGAATCCAAACTGATCTACCCCGAGGTCGGATTCTACAAGTTTTTCCATTCGTTTGTAAGGAATTCGTGTTAGTTGTTTGCAAACCATGAATTATTAATCTGTCAACTCCTGCTTTCTTTGGGAGTGGAATTATTATAATCTTCTTGAAGTCTGAGGGTATTTCGCCTGTCCCACACATGTTGCTCACCAGATGGAAGGGCTTTGTCACGGCTGGCTCTCCCAACGCAATCAGTACTTCTAACGGAATATTCTCCACTCCCGGGCCCTTGTTTCGACTTAGGTCTTTCAGTGCTCTACCAAATTCTTCATGCATTATGATATCTCCCATTTTATCTTCATCTCCATCTTCCAGTTCCGTAATATCTCCTTCATGTACATCGCCCTTGTATAGACCCTCTATCTACTCCTTCCACGTTTCTGCTTTTCCTTCTTTAGTTAGGACTGGTTTTCCACCTGAGCTCTTCATATTCATACAGGTGGCTCCCTTTCCTCCAAGGCCTATTCAGTTTACTTGTAGGCAGTATCTATCTTACCCCTAGTGATATATGCTTCTACGAGTACATGCTTACATTTGTCCTTTGCACTTCCAGGAAGTATTCCTCTTCGCCTGCTTCATTTACTGCATTTTTATATTTCCTTCTTCCACCAACTAAATTCTGTTACCCAGGGGTTTCTACTAGCCCTCGTCTTTTTACCTACTTGATCCTCTGCTGCCTTCACTATTTCGCCTCTCAAAGCCACCCACTCATCTTGTACTGTATTTATTTCCCCTGTTCTTGCCAATCGTTCCCTAATACTTTCTCTGAAACTCTCTAGAACCTCTGTTTCTTTCAGTTTATCAGGGTCTTAACTCCTTAAATTTCTACTTTTTTGCAGTTTCTTGAGTTTTAATCTACAGTTCATAACCAATAGATTGTGATCAGAGTCCACATCTGTCCCTGGAAATGTCTTACAATTTGAAACTTGGTCCCTTAATCACTGTCTTACAAATATATAATCTATCTAAAACATTCCAGTATATCCAAGCCTCTTCCACGTATACAGCCTTCTTTGATGATTCTTAAACCAAATGTTAGCTATCATTAAGTTACGCTCTGTGCAAAATTCTACCAGGCGGCTTCCTGTTTCATTCCTTACTCCCAGTTCATATTCACCTATTACTTTTCCTTCTCTTCATTTTCCTACTATCGAATCCCAGTCCCCCATGACTATTAAGGTTTCTTCTCCCTTAATTATCTGAAAAATTTCTTTATCGCATCATACAGTTCTTCAATCGGTTCATCATATGGGGAGCTAGTTGGCATATAAACTTGTACTACTGAGGTAGGTGCGAGTTTCGTGTCTATCTTGGTTACAATAATGCATTACCTATGCTGTTCGTAGTAGCTTATCCGCGTTCCTATTTTTTCATTCATTATTAAATCTACTCCTGCAGTACCGTTATTTGAATTTGTATTAATAACGCTGTATTCACCTGACCAAATGCCTTGTTCCTCCTACCACCGAACTTCGCTATTTCCCACTATATCTAACTTTAAGCTATCCATTTCCCTTTTTAAATTTTCTAACCTACCTGCCCGATTAAAGGAGCTGACATTCTACCCTTCGATCCCTAGAACGCCAGTTTTCTTTCTTCTGATAAAGACGTCCTCCGGAGTAGACCCTGTCCGGACATCCGAGTGGGGAACTATCTTACCTCCGGAATATTTTACCCAAGAGGACGCCATCATCATTTAACCACACAGTAAAGCTGCATGCCTTCGGGAAAAATTGCCCGAGGCAGGTTTCGAACCTGCGACCGTAGCGGTCACGCGGTTCCAGACTGTAGCGTCTAGAACCGTTCTGCCACTCCGGCCGGCAAATACTTAACAGCTTTTATGGTTATGATTATTAAATCCAAAGCAACTGGGGTATGTCAAAGGTGTGCCGTACATCTGCGAATTATCCCCTACTTGACTAGCGCTTGTGGCGTCATCGAGAGGCGTGAAGGGAAGGAGTGCGAATTATTTGCGAAGTCGAACGGTGATGTAAGGTGCGGCTACACAGTGATGTCCAGATTTACGAGTAGTTCTGGTTTGTTGAAGTAAGTGTCTGGCAAATCGCAATGGTTTGTGTTTTGGACTATATCAGTGCTTATAGTAGTGAATTGAAACGGAAAAGATTGAAATTTATTGAGCTTCCTTGTAGGAGTACCACGATACTGTATTCCTAATCAGCAAAAGATTGATTTGATAGGTTAACTTGAACACTCATACATCCAGTACTTCTGTTGTGTTCATAAACGTCCGGCGTAGGGTAGCTTAAGTTGCTGCTGTATTAGAAGAGCTCGAATTGTTCACTGTATAGATCTTATCGCCGATGGCCGTGATAGTATTTAGTAATTGACAGTGTGTGATGTTATTCGCTGCCACCTAATATTGTTCTTATCTCGTCATACTCATTCTGAGTTTTGCACTATCACCTACGTTTATTGGTCTGCTACGGCAGTTGCGGATGTTTGTGGGAAAAGGTTTTGTAGTTCCAAAAGCTTATACTACTTGTTGGCATAAGATCACATACATTTGTAAGGGATTATTGCCAGCACCCGAGGAGTTTGATTAAATACTGTGTGTTATGTATGCACGGGCGTACTTAAAGGTAATACTACTGAGCGAGCGCTTAACTGATCATGAACACCATCGTGTGCTTACTATGATGAGTGAAATCGAAAATGATGAAATTCTTGTTAATTGTGTCATTGTAATTATCTTGCAGCTTGGGACTCCTCGTGGTTATCAGTTGCAAGCCTTTTTCCATTTTAAGTGTCAATTACTGTTCTTTTCAGACTGTGTGAAGAAATGTCTCACTTATGAGCTGTTGGATACGCAATGGAAGTTAAGTAAATGTTTGTCTTTGAAATGATCCGATGTCAGTTTGGGGAGCGACGTCTATTAGTGCACTGGGGTTACTTGATGGTGTTGACCGAAGTTCGCTCGTAGGAAACCACCTTACTTTGACAGGGCCTTGTATTTTAGGATAGTTTAAACCATTGTCATTGCATTTGATTCTATGATGATATTTGAATATTTACTTGAATTTTATTGTTTAATACTCGTGAATCACTTGTGGAGTTTCTTTAAATGATTAACCCAATACTAAAAAAAAGAATATGGTGTCTTTGCAAGAGTGTTCTAAGTATTTAGGAAGTTTACAAGGAGTTAAACTCGACTGACTGGAAATAATGGATCTTGTGACAGATGTTAATCGTATTGTCCATTTGAATATAAAGTTTTTCAAAAATGCAGTTAATGTTTAGTTTTAATACAGGGTGATCAAAAAGTCAGTATAAATTTGAAAACTTACTAAACCACGGAATAACGTAGATGGAGAGGTAAAAGTTGGCACATATGCTTGGAATGACATGGGGTTTTATTAGAACCAAAAACAAAAAACACAGTTCACAAAATGTCCTACAGATGGCGCTGGAGAGCAAAATCTCAGTAACTGCTACCGTGACGGGTGAGAGGTACTCCGATATGCTACAGAATCGCATCATCCCCAGCCTGGCTGATAAACACCTGCTGGAACGTACGATGTTTATGCAGGATGGCGCGTGAAAGATCTCTTGCGCGCGTCGTTTGGTGATGATCGTGTGCTCAGCCGCCACTTTCGTCATCCTTGGCCTCCCAGGTCCCAGACCTCAGTCCGTGCGATTATTGACTTTGGGGTTACCTGAAGTCGCAAGTGTATCGTGATCGACCGACATCTCTAGGGATGCTGAAAGACAACATCCGACGCCAATGCCTCACCATAACTCCGGACATGCTTTACAGTGCTGTTCACAACATTATTCCTCAACTACAGCTATTGTTGTGGAATGATGGTGGACGTATTGAGCATTTCCTGTAAAGAACATCATCTTTGCTTTGTCTTTGTTATGCTAATTATTGCTGTTCTGATCAGATGAAGCGCTATCTGTCGTACATTTTATGAACTTTTGTATGGTTTTTTTTTTTTGTTCTAATAAAACCCCATGTCATTCCAAGCATGTGTGTCAGTTTGTACCTCTCTATCTACATTATTCCGTGGTTTATTCAGTTTTCAAATTTATACTGACTTTTTGATCACCCAGTAAATGGATGAGAGTGTTAAGCTGCTCTTAGACACCTAGTAGTCGCTCCACTGTCAACCTGGTACAGTGGATAATAGGAAACATTGATCCGCACCCAGAACCCGAATCTGAATCCGTGCCTGTAGATTAGCGTACCCAAATGCGTGCGCTGAGAATAAAACGGCGAAGGAGAGCAATGGTAGACGGTTGAAGAAATGCGAAAATATATTTAATCTCACGAGGAGCGGAACGCAATGTGTGAACATTACACCTTTTGTACACGTTAGACCATTTTTTATTTGTAATTTATGGCGCTTTAAGCCTGCGAGAGATTGCGAAGGGCGGTGCGCATTTGTTTGGGAAGGATCCCAGACGAGAACAACAGCGCAATTTGTATCCGCCACGGGCTGAGTGTGGGGCTGCTTGATGTAGGGGCGGAAGCGAAGGCGGGCCGGATGCTACGTCACGTGACCGCGCAGCCGGAGCCGGCAGCTACCTGCTGCCCGGTTCCAGAGCGCCAACAAGGCGGACGCCTGGAGCTCGCACTTCATAAGCAAACACGCGCGTTCGGGCGACTGGATTTCTGCTCACAAATACACTGCCCAACCAAAAAAATGAGGCAGCCAGAGAGGAGGAGGAAACGAAATGAAATTTCACGGATTGAGACTGTATGTGAAGTCATTTGATTACGAAGTTGAGTCAAATTTATAAAGGGCTTGGCAGTAGAGTTATAGCCGTACCACTACTATTGTAATTTAGTATGCTTTTACCTAAATAATGGAACCATTGTCTCTATGTTGCCACGTATAACCCTCTACTAAAATTTAGTTTAGTTTCCAAATAAAGTACATTATGGGAAGGTAGTCCTGTTTATAAGAAAAGCTAATCAATACAGTTACCCTTTTTGTGTGTAAAGGAGAAGTAAATCAGACTATTCCCTTCTTTTCCTAAGATCTTACCCAGCGGTTAGACAGAAAGGCAGTATGAATAATATTATACTGAAGCTGGGACAACTCAGTTCCTAGTTCATTTAGTGGTTTAAAATATGTACTAATGGTCGCCAGTCTATCCAGGCAATGAAACAGTGAAGTAATGGAAAATCAGAAGTCTGAACTTTGTCAACTTTCTTGCTACTGTTTAACTTGATTCTTCAAATAAATATTAATCCACTTAAACAATGTTGGACCACAATCTTATAAATTACGTTTTTAAAAGAGAAAAAACCCAGTAGATAACTTTAAGGAAGCTAAAAAAAATTTGGCCAGGGGGAACCTTTAGGATAGCACTTTCCATAATTATCAAACTTAAATACTAAAATACTTAGATACTAAACACACACCTTTTATACTGAACATTTCACTTCAAGAAAACGTATTTCTTACTGGTACTTACTTTCAAAAGCTATTACTCTTCGAACTAATTCTATATAGTTGGCTTCACACTGATTGAATTTTACGTTCGCAAACTGTTCCTACAGCATATTGCAATAGTTAAGAAAACATATTTTATTATTTACAGAATAGCAATTTACATGGTGCCTCTTTATGTTAACTTGGCACTTTATAAGTCTGTAAAACAGGATACTCGGATTAATCAAACACCGGGAAGGAAAACTGTATAGGTGTCTATTGTTCAAATAGCTCTGAGCACTATGGGACTTAACATCTGTGGTCATCAGTCCCCTAGAACTTAGAACTACTTAAACCTAACTAACCTAAGGACATCACACACATCCATGCCCAAGGCAGGATTCGAACCTGCCACCGTAGCAGTCGCGCGGTTCCGGACTGAGCGCCTAGAACCGCTAGACCACCGCGGCCGGCGTTATAGGTGTCTGATTAGGATGAAATATAGGGGTGAACCAGTTTCATTAAAGTTCAAGAATGGTTCGCGGCGTACAAAAGTAAAAATACCAAAAAGTCTTATCTTGTGGTTGTAGGCTTGGGTATGGCGAACAATTATGACGACTATCCTACCGACAGTATGGCATGCAAATATCTTGCTGTATGGGCTCAATTAATTTTCTTGTCGTCATTCTCCCTACATACAGTAGACCAACAACTCGCAACTACGCTGTAAGCCGTTTACCGTCTTCATCAGAGTCATTTTTGTGCGAATTTGCAGACAGAGCTCCTCCTGCTCCACAAGGGTGTTGCCTCAATCACTGCCAAAATTAAAATTTACAACAGTCTTGATCGCAATCTCGTTAAAATGTTTTTTTATTGGAGTGAGTTACCGGTTTCGACTCTACGAAAGAGTCATCTTCAGACTCCAGAGCGGTGGATGGACACTGCTAGATGAGTTCCGTCGACCCTCGACGCTCGTGTAACTGCGCTGATACATCCACCGCTCTGGAGTCTGAAGATGACTCTTTCGTAGAGTCGAAACCGGTCACTCACTCCAATAAAAAAACATTTTAACGAGATTGCGATCAAGACTGTTTTAAATTTTAACTACTTTCAAGATCGCTGACTGTGTTTTCAAAAATGTCAAAAATCAGTCACGGCTGCCTACAGACTGTGTGACTTAGTTTCCGCGCTTGCTCTACGTAGCGCGCCAATCCCTTGCCGCCTTTTCCACTGCCCAGAGCCACTGTCGTTTCAAACAAAAGTACACTGGCTTTTACATTACACCTATTTCTTACATTTTTCTCAAGCGTGACCATTTCTTAAATTGTCAAATTTACATCAACATGTAGAATTTATACACAAAAATATTATTAAATACAAAATGTCATCAGAAAATAATTTAACGTAATAAACAATTTACACAGTATTTTACATACTTTACTCACATACAATGCAAAGAACTTGAAACTCCAGTATAACACACTTTATACACACTTTACTTCTACAGAAAATATCCAAAAATTTTAAAGAAAAGAAAAATTATAAAAATTTAAATGAACTATCAACAAATAATGTTTCAGAATTCACTTTTCAGTGTAACGTTGCACTCCTTCTGCACTGGATACATGCAGTGATCCTGTAGGGTGTTATAAAGACGTTGTATCCTCTACTGAGGGAAGTACACCCTCAACTGTTGTAACTGGTCCTTGACGTTGTGGAAACAGGCGCTAAGATAGAGCTGACGTTCGACCTGGCCGTACACATGTTCTGCCGTTAACAGTTTTGGGGATCTTGCGGTCTATGGGAGTACCTCAACATCACAGTTCGTAGAGACACATGCGATGAGTTGACGAGCATTGTCCTGTTGAAAAATGGCACCACGATACTGTAGCAGGATAGGTAAAACCTGAGGGCACAGGATATGCATGACATACCTCAACCACTATCTGCAGTGATACCCAATGGCTCCCATCACTATGATTCCAGTAATAACACCACTGAGCCTCTCCAAAACATTGAAAGAATGACACTTCTCGTCAGGTTGCCGCCATATTCGGCGACGATGATCTACCATTGTGTTGTGGTGATAGCGGCAGGTTGTGAGTAGAACAGCAACCTCCCAGTCGGGTTGCTGCGAGTCTCAGGCTAATTAAGAGGAATGACACAGAGTGCTGCACAGAGTCCATTACTTCTTTTCGAGTGGCAGGCACAGGTGTCAAGGGTTCATGATGTGTCTGATCCTCAATAAGGCGATCATCACTTGTGGTGGTCCGAACATTGACAAAGAGCATGCCTGCTTTCACATTCCCATGTAATCCAGCGACGGCCCATTGTCACAACTGATGTTACACGAACGTGGAAATTGCAGAATTCGAGCAGCTGGCCAAAGGGAGACCGACAAAGAGGCCCCTTTCTACTTCTGTCAGGTGCTGATAACGGTGTCTCACACGGGTACACATCATCTCCAAGTCCTTCACAATGATCACTGGATGCCCCTTGTATACGCTATTACGCTGAGTGACAACACTAATCACAGGGATCACTAATGCACTCTGATGCTCGTTATAGTGGTCATAGAGAATTCCAACTCTTAGTAGCTTACAGACTATCTGATGGTGTGCAAGTGTACGAATCTACATTGACTTCCGACCGTGTGTTCTGGGTGCTTCACTTTCTTCATCAGGGAGTTCGTACAACTGTTGCTACAACCAATGTGTAGATGAGTGTAAGTTTACAACTTCCTGAATTGCTTGAACGCTGTGATACTGTGTCACATATTTTTCATCAGTGTTATTTTCTACTTTTGGTTCAACCAGCCGTTGACAACGCTAATTCTACCGCGCCTGTGCTGTGACTCAAAGTAGGAATAGCTGTTGGACCTCCTTCATTCGAACGGTAGTGTTACGAGAGTTCTCGAATTCTGGAGGACAGAAATATAGATCTCCGTACAGCTTTCGTGAGATATATTTTACGTGATTTCCCTTAATCGTTGCTGGAAAATGCCGGGATTGTTCATTCCAAACGGGTACAGCGGATATACTTCTTTACGCTTTCGTAATCCGAGTTTTTGTTCCGTCACTAATAACCACGCTGCCGACAGGATGTTCTAGTTTAATCTTCCTACCTCCCTACTTTTCTCAGAAAATTACGAGCTGACGTAACCGACGAACTTATTAGCTACATCTTTTATATTACCGTCGACGTCTTTCGCGATAATATTTGTACCATCTGCAAAGGAAAAATATTTTGAATCATGTTTATGGTTTAATGGCAGGTCACTTATATGTATAAACAGAAACAATTCACCCAGAACAGAAGCCCTTGGCCCTGGGCATCACATAATCCCAGTTAGATTCCAGTGTATTCCATTTTTGATTTCTGCAATACAGCTAACCGGTTGCAACAATAGTTTAACTGATTTCGACACCAACTGTGTGTGTATTCATCACAAAATCCAAAGAATTATCTAAAAGCGTTACAAGACCATTAAAACAGATCGTTGCTAGACCGAACAGATTTCTGACGAGACTATACACATTTACCGGTAAGAGCAAAATGCTCTCGTCGTATAAAATACTTCACAAGAAGATGATGTTTAACCATATATAAGTTACAGACATTGGAATTGTCATACAACTGGTAACTATTTTTTCATACGTTAAGGAAGTGAAACTTCTTGAAATAAACTGAGTAGAACATTTCTGTATGAGTGCCTTTGAAACGGCAACAGATATAAAACAAAACTTCAAATAAAAGTTCTATGGATTTTAATGTGAGTCACGAAGGTGCTCCCAGATTTCTCGAAGAAGTCATTTTTTTAAAAAAGTCCTTCCCCTCTTCCCAATATTTCGTTCTTGAATTTGCCATTCAATTAATAGAAAAACGTATAGCATCGTTGATAACAAATTCAGTGATATATAATGTATTGTTATCCTAAAGACGAATTTGTCAGAAATGAGCCAGAAACACCTTTTTACTGCTTTCCAATATGCTTCCATTTCAATGTCAATCGTCATGTTGGGTTGTTTAGTAGGCCCTTCCCAGATGAACTTATTCTGACCGTATATTCTATATGTATTGTTTTACACATGTATATTTTCTGTTAATTTTTTTATAAATGTAAAATATGCTGTGTTTTCGTTTAGATGCGGTACATTTCTTTCTTTTAAGTCGCGACATTTTCAGTTTTAATTATGTTATATTCGAAATCGTTTCACAATATTATTGTAACATTCCTGTGAATCTGTGCAGTAATGAGGAAACGCAGACCTGTTCATGTAGGAAAATGCTGAATGCACTTTCATTTTGTGCATCAAGCACATAGGACAACTACAGTTTCATGACAGATGCGGGAAGGTAGAAATGATTCCCCTTCTCTTTCCCTCGGTCAACCGACCTTACCGATGCGCATGAGCACCGCCGGAGTGCGGACAAGTGCTGTGAGGAAAACGCTGCCTGCCGGGACGCCTAGTTGGCATCACTGCTAGTGATGCTGACAGGCCGAGTGTTGGACGCGCAGTTTACTGTCTCTCATGCCTCGCGTCTTCGAGATTCCGAATAATTTATTGTTCATATATTTAATTACGTTTTTATATGTGTTGTAAACAGGCTGGTTAGGTTTTTATATTAGTGACGGTACGTAGCGCTCTGTATTAAAATCACTGACTGCGCTGTGTGATGTCTGTGGCTGGTTGGCCTCATTGCTGGAAGTTTTTCGCTAGTGTAGTGTTGGGCAGTAGTATGTGAACAGCCTGTAGCGTTGGACAGTTGGAGGTGAGGCACGAGCAGTGATTGATGTGGGAGGAGAGATACCAGAGTTCTGAGCCAAAAGCCATTATATATATATATATATATATATATATATATATATATATATATATATATATATATAGCTTTTGAAGACTATTAAGGTAAATACATTGTTAGTTCTCTAACAAAATCTTTCATTTGCTAACTATATGCCTATCAGTAGTCAGTGCCTTTAGTAGTTAGAATCTTTTATTTAGCTGGCAGTATTGGCGCTTGCTGTGTTGCAGTAGTTCGAGTAACGAAGATTTTTGTGAGGTAAGTGATTCATGAAAGCTATAGGTTATTGTTAGTCAGGGCTATTCTTTTGTACAGATTATTAAAAGTCAGATTGCGTTGAACTAAAAGTATTGTGTGTCAGTTTCGGCTTGATGAGAGTAAGTAAAGAGGAAACAGTCTCAGTAAGTTCAGCTTCACTCAGGAGTTTGAAAATCAAGTAACGTAGAAGTTTCACCAGCGCAGTCATTCTTTACATTCAAAGGGGAAGTTTCAGTGTTACCGTTTCGATAGTATTCATTCAGGAACATTAAACTCAGTTTTAATTTATTTTTTTCTCAAACTGGTGTTACACCACCTCAACGGCCTCGTGGGCTCTTATTACAGTACACCATATTCAAAGCCGATCAAAATAGAGGTGTGTCCCTTGGGTAGGTTTACTTGTAAGAGGCACTCAGGTCGAAGTAGCCAAAACGTTAAATAGTATATAAGTGTACATTTCACAAGTCAATGGCCAGTATTAAGCTAACTGAAATTTATACAGAAAAAATCAATAGTACTTATTCTATAAATTTTGTAATAAATAAAATGAAGAGAAGAAGAAGGTATTTTAGACTCTTCTCTGAGGAAAAAATTCAGTTTTACACGATTATAAGTTAGATGTTTCTAAGTTTTTATTACATAGCTGTAACTGTTCATTCAGAATGAAATCGTCATTAATAGAAAGGCGTTCCAAAATTTTTAGTTCTTCATAGATATCGACTCTGAAGTCTTTCCTCTCTGTGTGCAGCATAATGACGTCAAGAACTTCTTTAGATTTACGGCCAGTAATTAATAAATGATATGCAAAAGACAAGTTTTACACATTCGTACCTTTTTTCGTAAGAGATGTTCTTCATATCTAACAGCAATTGTTCTTCATGTTTGTCCTATATAATAGACTGGAAAAGTGTCATAACCGATTTTATAGACACTTGAGTCTTTGAGGAAGTATGCACTGATTTCAGATTAAGAATAACATCATTTTTCAAGCCATAATTAGTAGAAAACGTTATTTTACGGTCGTATTTGTTTTCGAGGAGGCGCTGAAGCCTGTAAAATTCAGGTCCTAAAAATGGTATAGGAAAAAATTTACTTTTCATTACGTTTCTTATTAGGAGAACTGCCAAGAGGGATGCTTCTGTTAGTTTCTTCATTTTTGAAAAATATTATGCACTACGGTTGTTTCTCATCCATCATTGACGGCAATAGTTTTAATCAAATTTATCTCAGCGTCGAGATTTTCATCAGATAAAGCAGTAGAAACAGTTCTGCTGGTGGAAGAATGAGAAAAGGCTTCTTCGTGTGAATGAAGATGTGTTGAACAGGGCGGCACTATTTTCCCAGTGGAAATTCCTTTGCAAAAAATATTGAAAGAAATATTGTTGCCAAATGTTGTTAATGTTAGATCCAAATAATGTAACTGATTGAATTCATCTTTGAGCCAAAATCTGAAAGTAATTTTGTAGTTTTTTCATGAAGCTCATTAAAGATTTTGAAGAGTGGTCAATGCCTTTATTAGGTCCGCTGTAGTCAAAACTTCATCTACATACATGAAGAATGAAAGAATACGTAGAGAGAATTTTTAATCATTTTTCTTCTAAGAAATTTGTGAATGCGCCAGCTAGAACACCAGCTAATGGATTACTCATTGAATGATCGTCGTAATGACGATAAAACTGTCCATTGAAATCTAATATGTCTTATTTTATTACAGTTTCAACTACATTCGCGGAGTCAGTAACCGGCTCATTAGAAATCCCATTTTTATACAGACGCAAAGATTTTACTATACTATCTAAAATTGTTTGTACTGGTACTTTGGTGTAAATTTTTTTAATATCGAATGATAGCAGTTTCGTATTTTCATCATAATGGAAGTCTTTTATTTACTGACAAGGTTTTGACTGGTGTAAATTTAATAATTATTTCGAAAGGCGTAAGATTTATTTAACTTGTTATAAAGAAACTTTGCTATGTGGTGGTAAGGTTTGTTCACAATTTTCTAAACTGGGCGAATTATATTATTTATTTTGAGGACTTTTAGCTGAGAACGTAACTTTGAACTGAGAACAACTATCTTTTATCAAACGACCAGTGTACAAATTTTGCATCACTAACGGTGGATTTAATATCTCTTCGCAAAACTGGTGTCAGGTTCTCCTGTACCCCGAAAACACAGTTTTCCTCAAAAAAACAGTGAAGTTTACGTTACGTACTTCAGTTTGCTAGCAACACTAAGCCATTGCCCTCAATGGATTTCGTTATTAATGCATAGTTTTTCTTACGATTTACGATAATGGTTTTACTTAAGTTATTGTCATAATTAACTGTGCTTTGAAAATTAGCTAAATTTTTGCGCACAGTATTGCGCACATCATGAGCTGTTCCTGTCTTGCGAGAATTTTTCATTTTTATTCTGTCGAGACTAGTTTTCGGGTCTAGAGTCAAATCTTCTATAATAATTTGGTCAGACATATTTGGCATAACATACACCTTAAATATTTTTCCAATAATGAAACTTCGTCATTAGTAAAATTTATGTCAAAGTTATTTGAACTCTGTTATAAAATTAATGTTCATTTTTTTGGAACCTATTACCGTAAAACGATTTTCTCACTGGCAGAAGGCTAGAAAGCTCATTTAATTTAGTGTCGTGCTTAGTAGGATGATTTGCTTACAATTTTCTCTGGTGTCGCTGATGTGATTCCTAAATTCAACAGTTTGAAACGTGTAGTATGCACAAAAATCTTTTGTTGGTCCTAATAAAGTTATTCAGTTCCCTACTTTAAACCGTCTTCCTTAGTGTAAGGAGTACTTATTTCTTCAGAACTTATTTCATGCACTAACAGTTTGAAAGTATTTAGTTCTTCTTTACATTGTTTGAATTTCAAAACAGCTTTTACGTAACTATGTACATGTCCCAATCTACAACGATTGTTAAAATTTATTGCCAGACATGTATTCAGTTTGTTGAGACTGGAGATACTGAGAGTATTTATCTCGACACCTGCCAACTCGGCGTTCGAGTGACAAATGAAAGGAGTTCTCAAGCTCTTTCGAGAGACTCTTGCTTGTCCGTGGCTGCCATTCAAAACCAGATTGTGACAGACTGCTTTCGGTTTTGCACTTTCAAGGCTTCCATTTCACGGGAGAAATCATAGTACAATCCTCCGGGTGAAACAATTTCAGAACATGGGGTTTAGAATTTTAATAATATCTGTGTCACTGGTTTCGGTGCTAGTGTGTCAACTGACTCACTCACTGTTATACATTCACGGTCCAATTGCATTAATGTGACCACCGCCTATGTTCCACGTCAATGTGCAGTAACCACTTAAAGACAGCAGGTGGCTGCACTAGCAGTGGATGATGTACTGTATAAAGCTTGTCGGCGGGGACGCGTGTAGTTTGTCGTAATGTAGAAATGGAGTGCATTATGAGGCATCGAAAAGGCATTATCATTGGCTTTCGAGCAAAATTTGGAAGCATATTCGAAACGGTTAAATTTTTAAAACGCCGTGTGCGGCCGTGGTTAATGTATATCGTGCATGGTACAAACACGCTGTTTAAAATCAGCGCCGAGACGACGGTGGTACACAGTGGGCCATAGATGACCGGGGTAAAAGGTAGCAGATTTGTTTCCTGAAACACCGTTCTGCGAATGTTGATATGTATGGATCATCACGGCGACCAAATGGTTCATGCATCCATTCTGACTGGTATCCTTGGCTGACGAACGCTGTAACTTGCATGTCATTACTGCAACTAAACGTCCGCTGAGAGGCGATAGGTGGCCTTTTCAGACGAGTCACGTTTTATGCTCTAGACGACAGATGGGCGTTGGCCTGTACGATGTGAATCGTCAGAAAGCAAAAATCCTGCAACAACCGTCGGAAGGGTCCAACCGTATGGAATTCTCTGTGTGATTTCGTCATTCTGAAAATGACAGTAGATCAACATAAACATGAATCTATCATTGGGCACCAGGTCCGCACCTATATGCAGTTTATTTTTCCTCGATTTTCCTCGACACAATGGTGCTACCAGAAGGGTAATGCAACGTGTCACACAGCTCGCAGCGTACGTGAGTGGTTCGAGGGGTACCACCAGCACGAGTCTGCCCCTTGTCACCAAACTCCCCGGACTGAAACACAAACTGTGAATCTTTGGGACCACGTCGGGCTGTTCGCACCATGTGTCCTCAAATGAGAAAGCTAGCGGAGCTGGCCGCGGCTCCACATCCCATTCCATATCCTCCAGAACTTCATTGACTCTGTTCCTGCACGTCTCACGGCGGCCGGTGCTACAGAAGGTGGTTATCCAGCCTTTTGAAAGATGGTCACATTAACGTGACTTGACTGTGTACGTCAAATATGTTTGGGGAAAGAGAACAGTATGAAAAACAATGAGAAACTACTGTCGATTTCCGTGAAGACATCTCCAGAAATCAGTGCTATTCCTTTTGTTTGAACAGTAACGAAAACCCCATATTTCCACTCTCGTTGGGCGTAGAGTGTAGTTTCCTGCTCAGTCAGGTCTTAACGACAATGACGAGCTAAGTGCAAAGGTGACACTGCTTCAAGTATTTCTATAACTTTTCCATCGTTATTCTACCTTCCTTGCCTCACCTTCGATCTTGTTTGAAACCTCAGTTATTACTTTAGCCATATAATTTCATTCAGTGTCTTACTCACACGTGAATCAATTTTTTACAGTCTCGATTCCCATAACTTCTTTTATCCTCTTTATCTAATAATCAAATCCGTCTGTATGATTAGGAGTTTGCGTCTTTGGCGAATAATAAAACACTCTGGGTCAACTGTTCGAACATATCCGCTGCCAGACTTCTGAATAAAAATCATCAGCAATGGTGACCGAAGACTCCCGGTATAGAGAATCGTCTCTGTATATGAAGATAGTAACTGTTCTCGAAAAAACAGATACCATTGATGACCTTGCAGCTTTCAATTCAGCAAGATAATACCCGCGCAGATGGCAAAAATTTCTACTGCTTGTCTTCATGCTCTGCAAACCCTACCTTATACAGCAAGGCTGTTGGATCTCTCCACAACTGAGAGATATGGACCATTATCGACAGCACCCTTCAACCAGCTTGGGATTTTGACGAACTAACACCCCACATGGCCAAAATTTGGCACGGTGTTACTCAGTAGGACACCAAAAACTCTTTTAATCACTAACATGATGCATGACTACTTGCATTAGAGCCAGAGGTAGATTTGCTCAATTTGTGAAGCTGCTTCTCTCAATAAATCATGCATTTAAAAAAAAATTTAATTATTTGTTTGTTAGTACATGTACAGATCTACTGATTTCCGTCCTCTTCATGGTGCGTCTTTTCTTCCCCTCCAAGTGTACCATTTTTTACCAAGCCTGTGATGTTCAAAATTACCTACAGCAAAGTGCGACATTGTTATTTATGTTAAGTCTTGCGTCAGTTGAGGTGCAATGAGGAGTCAGCAAAGGTAATTAATGTAGAACACATTTATGGAGAAGTACATAAACTGAAATATCCCTCTTTGTAACGAAGTTAGTGGCAAGAATATTTTGTGAAATTCGTGAGTACCACTGCATTCAATTAAGTACAATATTAGTCTTAGACCAGTAATGATGAAATAATCGAAGTTTATTATTCGCTCATAAGTAGAGCAAAATAACGTAGTGGACCTCGACTGTGGATATCAAGTTTTTAGCCGCCTCTGATGCGTAGGCGAACTGCTGATGATAGTGAAAGCTGGCAACGACAGGTACTCGGTTAGCTGTGGCTGGTGTGGCATGGTACCGTACGTAGAGAAGGAAGGTTCCGATCGAGTATCTGACTGAAGAACTGCGGGTGCAGTTGCGCCCTTGCCTAGAGCTCGACGGATAAAGTCTTAGAACAGCTTTGCTCCGTGCTAGTCCAGCTCAGTGTTGCAAGACAAGTTAGTTTGCTGAAATAACGAACTCGGTGGTACTGCACAGACTAGTACCGTAAGGGGGAAGACTGATATCCCCACTAGCAGTGAAAATAGAGTTTTAAGATACGCGACTAGTCGTGATGCATTGGCACAACTGGTCATTTTCGCAGTGTAATTATTCTGAATCTCGCAGTCCAACCAGGACGACTGGGCTGTGCCGGAGAAGAATGCCATATGGAAAAGGGTTCAATTGGCTCTGAGCACTACGGAACATCTGAGGTCATCAGTCCCCAGAACTCAGAAATACTTAAACCTAACTAACCTAAGGACATCACACATATCCATGCCCGAGGCAGGACTCAAACCTGCTACTGTAGCGGTGGCGCGGTTCCAGACTGAAGCGCCTAGAACCACTCGGCCACACCGGGCGGCAATGCCAGATGGACCTGTCAGCAAGTGTCACCAGTTGGAAGCCACGTCTGGACAACAGCTCTGCAGACTGAGTCCGCCACAGCGGAGTAGGCCAAACCAGGTCATCTCCAGCAACAGTGCCACTTCTGGCCAGGGAGCGGCGAGTCCCACCTCTGCCGTACAACCATTGTCCGCCATCGCGAGACAGGCATTTCCACGTGGTGAACATCCAACACCGTGATGTAGCCAGGTGGAACCTGCGACCGCAACAGCTTCGCCATCGTCGAGGGCATGCCGCTGGCGAGAACACCAAGCGGTCGCCTTACGTACCGAGGCCGCCGGCACAATGGAATATTTCATCATCATTGCGGAAAGTGCATGCAACCAGCCCAGCAGACTATAGTGGCCAACCAGCCACTGCAGCTAAGATGCATCTGTAAAGAAATTCTTACATTTGCAGATGTCTCTCTCTGAAAGTTCCTGGGCTCCCAGCTCATCCCCAACACCCGCTCACACCGTCCACATTCATAACCCCCACAACCTGCATCAGGGGGTGTCAGAGATTGGTGTCAGCAGTTTTATTTTCGAGCTCATCACTACGCCGTTTGGTGGCAGCACAGGAAGCGGCAACACCAACAACCACCGCCTGTATATGAAGGGGATGACTCTACTAGTAGAGGTGTGCCGTTTCGTCAAAGCATGGTGCTTAGTGCTGTTTTTTTTTCTTTCTACCTTTCTTTCTTTATTCCATTCTTTTTTCGACTGCGAGTGTCATGACAAGTCAGTGGGTTTTGCCAAGTGTTGAGTTGTATGTTCAATATCTGTCACATGGACACAGACAGCATTGTGGGGAGGAGGAAATATAAGTGTAAGTTGCCGGCTGGTTGATATCTGAAAATGAGTGTCACCAATAAGAGGCCTGGCTCATTGCCTAGTGCTGTATAACCTGTTAATCACAAGTAACTGTTCCAGAGGTGAAAATAAATGTCGCCATTATTTCGATAAGTAGTAGTAGCTATGAGCAGCCACTCAGGTGCGAGTAATTAATCTATAGTAAGAAGTAATATGATAATGTTGTGGTTATTTTTTCTCGTACTTTGAATTTGTTTTGGACAGAGAAAGGAATATGGCTCGGCATGTGATCATGATAGTGAGATGAGTTAAGATAGTGGCACTTGTTTTCGTTTATGTTTGTGTAATAGACAAAGGATATTTGTATCGTGGACAGTACAAACAGACAAAAGTTTCTAATGCCTCTTTGGGTTACCACGACAGAAGTGTTAACAATATTCAAAACCAAAGCACGACAAGATAGATTACGAGCGAGCAATACAGAGTTGTCTAAGAGACTAGAAGCGATTAGCGGTACGGAAGACGAGAAAGCTGAAAGGTAGATGAACAGGCTTGTGTCTAGTTTACCACTTCCTGCAAGACGTCCGATTGCCGTTGATGTAGTTAAACCTATCAATCCTGTGAAGAGTAGGACACAACTTGACAATCGGGTGACGGATAATTTAAGTGGAAAAATTAAGACAGTTAACGGAAATGGTGACGCTGTACAAGTTCCTTAAAATAGTTACGTAGTGGATGTTAAGAAGAGTAATGTGGAAGTATCAGCTCCAATTTCAAGTCAAATTGTGAGTATCAGGTATCAGGAACGAATATAAGAAGCACCAGAGTGAATAAGAGTGTAGATAACAACATGGTTGATTTAAATGCAGTACTATCTGCTCCAGGGGGTGAAAATCGGCGTTGTTTTGAGGACGAAGTGCCTGGGTCGGAAACACGAGGAATGGCGTTTTTAGATGATTCAGTCTGTAATGACCACTGCATTGGAAAGAATAAGTGGTTCTACGTGTCGAGATTGTTCTTCTTTTATTTATTTTATTATTTTTTTATTTTTTTATTTTTATTTATTTATTTGTTATTCGTCATCTGTCTCGTTTGATGTGGCCCTCCACGAACTCTTCTCCTGTACCAATCTCTTCATCTCAGAGAAGCACATGCAACCTACGTTCTCAACAGCTGCTCAGTGTATTCAGATCTCTGTCTTCCTGTACAGTTTTTCCTCTCTACAGCTCCTTCCAGTACCATGGAAGTCATTCCCTGATGTCTTAACAGTTGCCTGTACCCTTTCCTTGTCCATGTTTTTCACATATTCCTTTCCTCTCCGAGTCTGTGGACAGTATCCTCATTCCTTACCTTATCAGTCCACCTAATTTTCAACATTCATCTGTAGCACCACATATCAAATGCTTCGACTCTCTCCTGTTACAGTTTTCCCACAGTCCATGTTTCATTATCATACAATGATGTGCTCCAAACGTATATTCCTAGAAATTTCTTCCTCAAATTAACATCTGTGTTTCGTACTAGTAGACTTCTCTTGGCCAGGAATGCCCTTTTGCCAGTGCTAGTCTGCTTTCGAAGTTATTGCTCCGTTCGTCATTGGTTATTTTCCTGCTTAAGTAGTAGAATTCCGTAATTTCATCTACTTCGTGACCATGAATCCTGATATTAAGTTTCTCGCTGTTCTTATTTCTGCTACTTCTCATTACATTCGTGTTTGTGTGTGGAATCTTATGGGACTTAACTGCTGAGGTCATCAGTCCCTAAGCTTACACAGTATCGCAGGAACAAACACTCACACCCATCCCCGAGGGAGAACTCGAACCTCCGCCTGGACCAACCGCACAGTCCCTAACTGCAGCGCCTGAGACCGCTCGGCTAATCCCACGCGGCTTTCGTCTTTCGTCGTTTTACTCTCAGTCCACATTCTGTACTTATTAGACTGTTCATTCCATTCAGTAAATCATGCAGTTCTTCTTTACTTTCACTCAGGACAGCAATGCATCAGCAGAACGTATCACTGATATCACCTCGAATTTTAATTCCACTCCTGAACCTTTTTTTTTTATTTCCATCATTCCTTCTGCGATGTAGAGACTGAACAGTAGGGGCGAAAGACTACATCACTGTCTTACACCCTTTTTAATCCGAGCACTTCTTTCTTGGTCGTCCACTCTTATTATTCCCTCTTGGCTCTTGTACATATTGTATATTACCCTTCTCTCCTTGCGAGCTAACATCCCAAAGATGTTCGGGCTCACACGCGGTTCCTCTTCGTCGAAATGTCAAACTCGTCTAGGGGTTGAACCGCACGTGTCGCATTACACGCCCTAAATTAGACACTTGTGACCTTTTGGTTAAATTGTCTGCCTGATGGCAAGTTTGTGAAATTGTTTATTTAATATAACATACAACAACAGTAATAATAATATCGGGAGGTAGATTAACGACTCATAAATGATGTATGCCGCATAGTTCCGACTTGGTTAGAATAATGTTTATTCAGAAAGTAAAGTAACAGCTAAAGTGGTCGTATTTAGAATTATTATTACCCTCGAGCGCACATCCGTTTGACACAGTTCGATCTTTCACAATCTCATCGCGAATTACAAATCCAATACTCCACCTCGTTAACTATGCGAAAAGTTAAGAGTTCACACCAGGCGCGCGGCTGCTCACCACTCAGAGATTAAGTACCGCGATACCACCCAACGCGAAATTTTCGAAGTCGTTTCACTTCCTATCTGCCTAAAGACCGACTGCCCGCTTTCGTGTCTCAATGCGAACTGTACCCTTTGGTGTCTTGATCAGAACTGTACTGTCAGCTTTCGCGTCTGCACCAGCACTGTACCCTTTGGTTTCTCGAACAGAACTGCTCCTTTGCCGTCTCTGGCTTCGTCCCCCTCGTGCCGACCATCGTCGCTCAACTGACTAGAGTAGTTCCCATTCCTGAAGCCGTCCATCTGATTGGCTACAGCTTATTCTACATTATTTTACAATTTAACATACTTAAATAATCAAAGCTTGATCACTTTCACGTTCTTAGTAAAGTAGCAATAATATCCATTACATAATAAACGTTATATTGTTTTACATAAAACCAAATAAATTTCCTTCTTCGAATGTCACCGCCAGTAGCCTTGGACCAATGTGCTTTGTGATAAATAAATAAAGAACAAAGGTAAATGTTATGCACTAAACTTTACAACAAATATCCTATTACCTAATCATTCAATAAGGTTTCAAGATGTCATCGTTCAATGTGTTTTGTGTGGAGGAAATGATGATATGCTTAACTGAAAATACTGATGGTTTAAATTTACTACGTCTTTTATACAAATAAAGTTACAGAGTTGATATTTACAACATTTGTCATTTTAATGTTGCGCTTCTGTATGAAATGTCGATCGCTAAGAAAGACCAAAGCGTTCAGATTTGAGCATTCAGGTTTTTGTTACAAAACTTGTTAGTTTCAATTTAACAGTAAATTCTAAAGTATTATAGATATGATCAATATTCAAGTTTTATTGGGATCACCATGAAAATTTATGAAGGGTGGTAGATGAAAAATACTGTGACTTCATTCCCTGAATTACTATAGAATTAAGTAGTTTTCATAAATGTTTCCCTTTATCGCCGATCTTAGGTGCACCATATTTAACACTGCTACATATCCTTGGCCACAAAGGGCTTCTAAGGGGTTTCCCTATGACGTAGGTTCTCGTCTGTCTAACTCGCAGACTACAGTGCCTAGGCCTCATTCAGCACAATAGACGCCTGTGAATTTCCCCATCTCGTGACGAATCTGCGCTCTTTGTGGCACACGGTCCTGGACGACATTGTTCGATTCCTGAAGGCTGACTCTCTCGGCCATGAGAGCGAAATGCTCATTACCTTACACCCTATAGCTTACCCAGTTTTCTCAGAATTTTAAGCATCTTGCACCATTTTACACTATCGAATGCGTTTCCGAGGTCGACAAATCCCATTAACGTGTCTCGATTTTTCTTCTGTCTTCCTTTCATTATCAACCGCAACGTGGTCAAAATTGCCTACCTCAGTGCATTTACCTTCCCTAAAGCTAAACTGATCGTCATCTAACACATCCTCAAATTTCTTTTCCTTTCATCTGTGTATTATTCTTGTCAGTAACTTGAATGTATGAGCTGTTAAGGTAATTGTGTGATAATTCTCGCACTTGTAGCTTTTGCAGTCTACGGAATTGTATGGATGATATTTTTCCGATAGTCAGATGGTATGTCGCCAGACTCACACATTCTACACGTCAATGTGAATAGTCGTATTGTTTACATTTCCCCCAACGATTTTATAAATTCTGATGGAGCGCTGTCTATCCCTTCTGGCTTATTTGATCTTGATTCCTCCGAAGCTTTCTTAAATTCTGATGTCAATACTGGATTCCCTGTCTCTGCTAAACTCACTGTTGTTTATTCTTCTGTCTAAAACTAAACTCAGTCAGAACAGATCATGAGGGTTCAACGGTACCATCTATCACATAAGACAAATTTTCCCTCTCATAGATGCCTGCAGTGTACTCTTTCCACTTATCCTCTCTCTCCTCTGCATTGTACAGTGGAATTTCCATTGCATTCTTAATGTTAACATCTATGCTTTTAATTTCACCAGAGGTTGTTTTGACTTTCCCTTCATGCCGTGTGAGTCCTTCCAACAGTCATTACTTTCTCAATTTCTTCTCATTTTTACGAAGCGCTTTCAGCTTAGCTTCCCTGAACATCCTATTTATTTAATTAGTCAGTGACTTGTATTTCTGTGTTCCTGAATTTCTTTGAACATTTTGTACTTCCTTTTTTTATCGATCAACTTAATTAATTCTTCTGTTACACATTGTTTCTTCAGTAACTTTTTTTATAACTGTGCTTTTCTTTCCAACTTCTGTTATTGCCATTTTAGAGATGGCCATTACTCTTCAACTGCACTATCCACTAAGTATCTACAACATTAGAGAACTTCAAGCATATCGTGTCATTCCTTAGTACTTCCGTATCCCACCTCATTGTGTATTGATTCTTTCTGACTAATCTCTCAAACTTAAGATTACTCTTGATCTCTACAAAATTGTGATCTGAGTCTATATTTACTCCTGGGTACACCTTACAATTCAGCATCTGATTTCGGAATCTCTGTCTGACCAAGATGTAGTCTAACTGAAATTTTCCCATATCACCCGGCCTTACCCATGTTTACCTCTTCCTACTTTTATCCTTGAACAGAGTATTCGCTATTAATAGCTGAAATTTATTACAGAACTCATTTATTCTTCCTCCTGTCATATTCGTTGTCCCAAGCCCATATTCTCCTGTAACCTTTTCTCCTGCTGCTTCCCCTACATCTGCATTCCGGTCCCCCCTGACTATTAGATGTTCATCTCCCTGTACGTACTGTATTACCCTTTTAATATCCTCATACATTCTCTACCTCTTCGTCTTCAGCTTGCGACGTCGTCATGTATACCTGAATTATTGTTTTCGGTGTTGGTCTTCTGTCGATTCTGATAAGAGCAACACTATTGCTGAACTGTTCACAGTAACACACTCTCTACTCTACCATCCTATTCATAACTATTCCTACTCCCGTTATCCCGTTTTCTGCGGCAGTTCATGTTGTTGTTGTTGTTGTGGTCTTCAGTCCTGAGACTGGTTTGATGCAGCTCTCCATGCTACTCTATCCTGTGCAAGCTTTTTCATCTCCCAGTACCTACTGCAACCTACATCCTTCTGAATCTGCTTAGTGTATTCATCTCTTGGTCTCCCTCTACGATTTTTACCCTCCACGCTGCCCTCCAATACTAAATTGGTGATCCCTTCATGCCTCAGAACATGTCCTACCAACCGATCCCTTCTTCTGGTCAAGTTGTGCCACAAACTTCTCTTCTCCCCAATCCTATTCAACACTTCCTCATTAGTTATGTGATCTACCCATCTAATCTTCAGCATTCTTCTGTAGCACCACATTTCGAAAGCTTCTATTCTCTTCTTGTCCAAACTATTTATCGTCCATGTTTCACTTCCATACATGGCTACACTCCAAACGAATACTTTCAGAAATGACTTCCTGACACTTAAATCAATACTGGATGTTAACAAATTTCTCTTCTTCAGAAACGCTTTCCTTGCCATTGCCAGCCTACATTTTATATCCTCTCTACTTCGACCATCATCAGTTATTTTGCTCCCCAAATAGCAAAACTCCTTTACTACTTTAAGTGCCTCATTTCCTAATGTGATTCCCTCAGCATCACCCGACTTAATTAGGCTACATTCCATTATCCTTGTTTTGCTTTTGTTGATGTTCATCTTATATCCTCCTTTCAAGACACTGTCCATTCCATTCAACTGCTCTTCCAAGTCCTTTGCTGTCTCTGACAGAATTACAATGTCATCGGCTAACCTCAAAGTTTTTATTTCTTCTCCATGAATTTTAATACCTACTCCGAATTTTTCTTTTGTTTCCTTTACTGCTTGCTCAATATACAGATTGAACAACATCGGGGAGAGGCTACAACCCTGTCTTACTCCCTTCCCAACAACTGCTTCCCTTTCATGTCCCTCGACTCTTATAACTGCCATCTGGTTTCTGTACAAATTGTAAATAGCCTTTCGCTCCCTGTATTTTACCCCTGCCACCTTTAGAATTTGAAAGAGAGTATTCCAGTCAACATTGTCAAAAGCTTTCTCTAAGTCTACAAATGCTAGAAACGTAGGTTTGCCTTTCCTTAATCTTTCTTCTAAGATAAGTCGTAAGGTCAGTATTGCCTCACGTGTTCCAGTGTTTCTACGGAATCCAAACTGATCTTCCCCGAGGTTGGCTTCTACTAGTTTTTCCATTCGTCTGTAAAGAATTCGCGTTAGTATTTTGCAGCTGTGACTTATTAAACTGATAGTTCGGTAATTTTCACATCTGTCAACACCTGCTTTCTTTGGGATTGGAATTATTATATTCTTCTTGAAGTCTGAGGGTATTTCGCCTGTCTCATACATCTTCCTCACCAGATGGTAGAGTTTTGTCAGGACTGGCTCTCCCACGGCCGTCAGTAGTTCCAATGGAATATTGTCTACTCCGGGGGCTTTGTTTCGACTCAGGTCTTTCAGTGCTCTGTCAAACTCTTCACGCAGTATCATATCCCCCATTTCATCTTCATCTACATCCTCTTCCATTTCCATAATATTGTCCTCAAGTACATCGCCCTTGTATAGACCCTCTATATACTCCTTCCACCTTTCTGCTTTCCCTTCTTTGCTTAGAACTGGGTTTCCATCTGAGCTCTTGATATTCATACAAGTCGTTCTCTTATCTCCAAAGGTCTCTTTAATTTTCCTGTAGGCGGTATCTATCTTACCCCTAGTGAGATAGGCCTCTACATCCTTACATTTGTCCTCTAGCCATCCCTGCTTAGCCATTTTGCACTTCCTGTCGATCTCATTTTTGAGACGTTTGTATTCCTTTTTGCCTGTTTCACTTACTGCATTTTTATATTTTCTCCTTTCATCAATTAAATTCAATATTTCTTCTGTTACCCAAGGATTTCTACTAGCCCTCGTCTTTTTACCTACTTGATCCTCTGCTGCCTTCACTACTTCATCCCTCAAAGGTACCCATTCTTCTTCTACTGTATTTGTTTCCCCCATTCCTGTCAATTGCTCCCTTATGCTCTCCCTGAATCTCTGTACAACCTCTGGTTCTTTCAGTTTATCCAGGTCCCATCTCCTTAAATTCCCACCTTTTTGCAGTTTCTTCAGTTTTAATCTACAGGTCATAGCCAATAGATTGTGGTCAGAGTCCACATCTGCCCCTGGAAATGTCTTACAATTTAAAACCTGGTTCCTAAATCTCTGTCTTACCATTATATAATCTATCTGATACCTTTTAGTATCTCCAGGGTTCTTCCATGTATACAACCTTCTTTCATGATTCTTAAACCAAGTGTTAGTTATGATTATGTTGTGCTCTGTGCAAAATTCTACCAGGCGGCTTCCTCTTTCATTTCTGTCCCCCAATCCATATTCACCTACTATGTTTCCCTCTCTCCCTTTTCCTACACTCGAATTCCAGTCACCCATGACTATTAAATTTTCGTCTCCCTTCACAATCTGAATAATTTCTTTTATTTCATCATACATTTCTTCAATTTCTTCGTCATCTGCAGAGCTAGTTGGCATATAAACTTGTACTACTGTAGTAGGTGTGGGCTTCGTATCTATCTTGGCCACAATAATGCGTTCACTATGCTGTTTGTAGTAGCTTACCCGCATTCCTATTTTCCTATTCATTATTAAACCTACTCCTGCATTACCCCTATTTGATTTTGTGTTCATAACCCTGTAGTCACCTGACCAGAAGTCTTGTTCCTCCTGCCACCGAACTTCACTAATTCCCACAATATCTAACTTCAACCTATCCATTTCCCTTTTTAAATTTTCTAACCTACCTGCCCGATTAAGGGATCTGACATTCCACGCTCCGATCCGTAGAACGCCAGTTTTCTTTCTCCTGATAACGACATCCTCTTGAGTAGTCCCCGCCCGGAGATCCGAATGGGGGACTATTTTACCTCCGGAATATTTTACCCAAGAGGACGCCATCATCATGTAATCATACAGTAAAGCTGCATGCCCTCGGGAAAAATTACGGCTGTAGTTTCCCCTTGCTTTCAGCCGTTCGCAGTACCGGCACGGCAAGGCCGTTTCGGTTATTGTTACAAGGCCAGATCAGTCAATCATCCATACTGTTGCCCTTGCAACTACTGAAAAGGCTGCTGCCCCTCTTCAGGAACCACACGTTTGTCTGGCCTCTCAACAGATACCCCTCCGTTGTGGTTGCACCTACGGTACGGCTATCTGTATCGCTGAGGCACGCAAGCCTCCCCACCAACGGCAAGGTCCATGGTTCATGGGGGGGGCAGTTCATATTACCCTATACTAATATGACCAGAAATCATTTTCTTCTTTCCATTTCACTTCACTAACCCCAAAATATATCTAGCTTGAGTTTATGCATTTCCATTTTCATGTAGCCATGTCCTGCCGAAGATCAGTATCAGCCGGAAACAGAGCCTGAAACCGGTTCGTCAGACAAACTGGAGAGGCCTTCCGTTCAGCCCTCCGGAATGTCTTTCGCCTCCTGCCACGTCTCGAGACGCCCTCCCGCTCTAACACGGGTTAGGGGTCAGCCTCAATGTGGGCTGTAATCCGGGCAGCCACAGCTGTAGTCCGATCGGAGGATGCGTGGGACGGGTTGGCTGTCCCCGACAAAACCCTGTACGGACCCCCACAGTGATGTCCATTGGCAACAACCTCAAGCTGTGTGACTGAAACCAACACTGCCTGAAGCTAGGAGCGAAGGGATGCCATCTCAGCCCGCATCTGAACACAGCAGTCGCAGTCCCTATCCATGTTAAATACTATCTACCACCAAGAATCTCAGCTGTCAGCAAAATGGCTCTGAGGACTATGGGACTTAAGTACTGAGGTCATCAGTCCCCTAGAACTTAGAGCTTCTTAAACCTAACTAACCTAAGGACATCACACACATCCATGCCCGAGGCAGGATTCGAACCTGCGACCGTAGCGGTGACGCGGTTCCAAACTGACGCGCTTAGAACCGCACGGCCACACCGGCCGGCCAGCTGTCAGCAAAGATGAGTTTGACTTTCTCAGCAGAGGTATTGTGCCCATGATACATTGTGGAATAACAGGGACAAATTTGATTTTAAAAAATAGTGATACGTAATAACGCAATTTTTCATATGTTCCTAGTAGAGAACAGTGACTATAAAAATATCAGTTCCTATTAATAAGTGTTCACACAGTAGAAGTGCAAGAGATATTAATGTTCACTATCTAAAAGCAAACTTTTGTTACTATATGTTTAATTTAGAAGAGTATTTAGTTCTCACATTAAGATAATTGGATGTGGTTCTTATTCAAACGCTTTCTCAGAATAGAATCTGAAATTAATACAGCAGTTCAAGAAGCAGTGATTCACAAACTTTGAGCAGTTTGTGCTCCTGAAGTGAATGATAAGTATGAAAGTATTTATTACACTGAAGTGCTTATGTTTTGTGCAATCACTATTTTTAATTTTTAAATTCCTGAAGTTTTGGGTTTTTTAATTTAACACTGATCACCGTGATCTGAATGGAAAAGCGGCGTCACTTTTTCGCGTCATCAATCTGACGTTATCATTTCGTGTTGACATTATCACTTCGACGTCATCATTGTGAATTCATAGATAAGAGGCATGGCTAGTGACATTATCGGAAGGTCAGCGATCTGACACACGTAACGTCACAGATCTAAAACAAAGAGGTACTAAGATCGAGGAGTCCACGCGTTTACTTCCGTTTCATGGTGTCCAAATGTCACAATATTTCGGTCATCCAACATATGACCCTCGTCAGGTGCGCTGACTAACTGTGCTCCTAAGGGCGTAAGGGCGGGCGGCCGCCTTATAACCCCTCCCCCAAGGGCCGTTCCATTCGTGGTACGCAACCGCAAGCACGAGTCAGCAGTTGCGGACGCGCAGGGGTCGGCGTCTGTGGCAGCGTCGGTGTAGTTGCTGCGTTCGCCCAGCTCGCCAGATCGTTTTCGATGCTGAATGTTTTCTTAATTATGCTCAGTGCTGTTTCCCACGCTTTGCTAAGATTATAGCCGCAGTATCGGTTGATGGGCTCGTCCCTGGTGCGAATTTCGATGCCCTCTCTGACAACGGTGTCCCAGTATTTAGAAGTCTGGCCCAAGGTCTTGGTATGCTCGTAATCTGTTTCTTGTTTTTCGGACAAATACTTCTCTGGGACCGCCGACTTGTTAGGATACCTCAGTGGCATGTACCTTTGATGATCTCGGCAACGACCTTCGCTTATGCGCACCGTCTGTCCAATATAAGTCTTACCACACTGACAGGGAATCTGCTATACACCGACCTTCAGCAATCCGAGATCATCTTTCAGACTTCCCAATAACGCTCGTATTTTACTGGGTGGGTAAAAGACAATTTTAACTCGGTGTTTCTTTAATATGCGTCCGATTTTCCCCAATAGTGCGCCCGTGTGCGGAATAAATGCAATGGCTACTTCTTCCTCTGTGACTTCTTCCATGTCCAAAGGTTGTACATTAGTGTTGGGGTGGAGAGCGAATCTGATCTGCCATTCCGAGTACCCATTCTTTCTGAATATGGTTCTGAGGTGTTCCAGTTCCTGGGGCAGACTCTCTGCATCTGAAATGCTGCGTGCCATGTGTACCAGTCTTTTTAGAGCCCCATTTCTCTGAGAAGGATAGTGACAGCTGTCTGCATGCAAATACAGATCCGTGAGCGTTTACTTCCAGTACACACCGCGATCCAACGTGCCATAAACTCTTCTCTTGTCTATGACGCCCAAGAAAGGTAATCTTCCTTCTGCTTCGGTCTCCATTGTGAATTGGATGTAGGGATGTATGGAGTCCAGATGTGTAAGGAAGTCCAGGAGCGTGTCCCTACCATGGGGCCAGATGAAGAACATGTCATCGACATAACAGAAAAAAAAAACAAGTAGGTTTCCATTCCAATGACGCTAAGGCTTCCTTCTCGAAGTTCTCCATATACAAATTCGCGACCACAGGTGAGAGTGGATACCCATTGAGACTCTTTCGTTTGTTCATAGCATTCTCCATTAAACGGAAAATACGTGGAGGTTAGGACATGTTTGGAAAGGTCGGTGGTCTTCTCGTCAAATTTCTGCCCAATAATCTCGACTGATTCTAGTAGAGGCATCGTGGTGAATAACGAAACAACGTCAAAGCTAACCAGGATATCTGAGTCTGGCAGCCTTAAATTGGTGAGACATTTTACAAAGTCCACAGAATTACGGATGTGATGAGTGCAATGACCTACATAATGGATTTGTATTTCCGCCAGGTATTTTGCAAGTAAGTGTGTAGGTGCCCTAATATTGCTTACAATCTGGCGTAACGGCACCCCCTCTTTGTGAACTTTAGGGAGTCGATAACGTCTTGGTGGTACACATCATTGTGACAATTTCTTGGCGACCCACTCTGATAAATCCGCGTTCTTGAGAAGAGCCCATGTCCTGTTTTCCACCTTCTATGTGGGGTCAGCGTCGATCTTCCTATAGGCGTCGTTATCTAGCAGGCGCTGCATCTTCTCAATGTAGTCTTTCTGGGTAAGTATAACAGAAACACTGGCTTTGTGAGCCCGTAAGACAATAACCTCAGGGCATTCTCTAACTTCTCCGAATGGCAAAAATTTGACGAGAATGCCACCGAACTTTCCAAGCATGTCCTGAGCTCCACTCATTTTCTGTTTATTGGGGAATACTATGAACAAACGAAAGGACCCGCAATGAGTAGCCCACTCTCACCTGCGGTCGCGAATTTGTGTGAGCCGAGACTGCGGTTATGATCTTAGCAAGGCATGGGAACCAGCACTGAGTATAATTAAGAAGACACGCAGCAGCGAAAACGATGTGACGAGCTGGGCGCACGTAGCAACTACACCGAGGCTGCTACAGACGCCGACCCCTGTGTGTGCGCGACTGCCGACGCGCGCCCGCGGGCGCGGACCGCAAAGAGAACGGCCCACAGGGGGAGATGATATACCGCGGCCACACGTTCTCAGGAACTCAGTTCGTCAGCACGCCTGACAATGGCGGCATGTCTGATCGCTGAAATATTGTGCTCGTTGGACACTGTGAACCGGCAGTAGACCCGTGGACACTTCGGTCAACAAATACGCCGGGAGAAACTGAAGAATCACAAAGAGGTAGAAAGATCTGGTAACCCTATTATTAGCGACGAAAGAAGATAGCACAACAGTGTATAAGGAATAAACTGGAACTGTGGGGAAACCAAGGTGAAATGGTAGCAGGAAGAATGAAAAGTAATCTAAAGAGAAATATCAGTCAGAAAAGACATTCATCATATTAAAACGTCAAAGCAGTGGAATTGAAAATAATGATATGGACAGTAATAATGCAATGTAATCCAACTGTTAAATGCAGAGAAGAGATAATTAAAAAGAGTTGATGGAGAGAGACGACTTTCCTGATTACGTTGTGCAAGAAGCACTGGGAGTCGATATGGTGTATATAGGAGCTGCGGTAGTAAGAGTCAGGGTTTAGCAGAGCTTTGGACGACGTGAGACAAATAAGGCAGAAGGGATACATTACACAGGTTGGTCAGCAGTATCTAAGAGACTGCAGACATACGGTCAGACTTTCGAATAAACGTCGTTCACACAATCTCGAAGATAGCAGATGCAGATAACTTCGAGCACTATTGCAATATCAGCGTAACAACTTACGCATCAAAGCTTCTGACAAGAATAACGTACAGAAGAACAAAAAAGATAATTTAGGATATCTTAGATGACGATCAGGTTGGCTTTAGGAAAGGTAAAAGTACCAGAGAGGCAGTTCTGACGTAGCGCTTTTGTCGATCTACTAAAAGCGTTCGGCATAGAAGAACTGGGCATGCTGTCCGAATTTCTGAGGAAAACTGGAGTAAGCTAGAGGAAAAGATGAGTAGTATACTATATGCATAATAGTGAAGACGAAACAATAAGAATGGAAGAACAAGGATGAAGTGATTGGATTAGAAAGGGTTACTGCTCTGTTTATACAACGCAGAAGCAATAACAGTCGCTAAAGGTATGTTAGAGAGTGGGATAAATGTTTGGGACAAAAGATGAGAGTAGTTGGTGTCGCTCAGTGAAAGCGAAGAAGAATTATGGGAATGAACCGTCTACTGAGCACAGAATGTAGACTGATACATAGTCCACACAAGAAAGACGAAGTAATGAGTAGTTACAGAATTGAGATTAGCAATCATCTTAAAATCAAACTTGGTGTGCTCGAATTAGACGAAGTTAACAGTGTTAATATCACGACTGAGCTGTTCGTTATTCATTCCTGCGATTTTACATGTGATTTCATTTTGAACTAATGTTTCCACTAATATTCTTCACCTAGAACCAATATTAAATTTTGAGCCTTTATGTAACTAAATTATTTTTGCATTGATGAATTGTATATTAGTCAGACACTCATCTTCAAAAAAATTATGGTTTGTTAATATGTGATCTATGTCTACTACCTTTATTACCCTACTTTTTTCCATAAGCTTTAGAATTATATTTCCTTGTCTAGCTCTGACATCTTCGCTGACAACATGTACGAATTCGTTAACTAACCTAAGAAATAAGCCGGTATGTATGGGTGATAGTATTTTCCCTAATTTAAAATGTAACACATGTAACTGGCAACGCACGTATTTCATTCTTGACCACTTTACTTCACTTGACTGTTTTGCCTGCTGAGCTACCTCAGTTTCAGGTAATTTTAACAGTGACAGATTTAGGGGCCACGTTTAATGTAAGGCACTGTTTACAGAATGTAACGGTTTCCACTGCTTTTAGCAGTTTCATCTTAGTCCGTCCTTATTGTAGTACTTGACTCTTCGGCTGGTGCGCCAGCATCATGATCACGTGGTGCATTTTGTGTAAAAGATAGACATGAGATTTATCCCCAAGATCATTCATAAGTAAACGTATGTCTTCCAAGGGACCACATTGAAATACATAATGACATATTCTCGAAAACATTAAAGAAACACATATGTTCCGAAACCCACATAAGACCATTAAATACAAAGCAAAGTAACGTGCAACGCTACCTATATCTGCGTATGACTGCATGAAAGGCCGATATTGGTCCTTGTGTATTGGAAAAAGTATCGCTCAGAACAAAAATATGTAGCTTTGCGTTCAATCAGAACACATCTAAGAAGTTGAAAATTTAGGTACTGCAGAATCACTCCAGCTGAAAGCTAGCAAGCATTGCTCTCACCAGAAATCCTGAATACTGCAGTCTAGAAATGCCCATCTCAGCAACACATAAGACGCTGAAGTCTGAATCTAACACAAAGAGCAAGCTAGCTGTGGTAGGCGCAACCACGCCATGAACCAGGCAAGAGCAAACGCAACAGTCCAGCGTCAGAGAAGAGTAAGAGTATTTTGTTCCTCAACGGACATGGGCCATGTGAGCTCAACCCCCAAAGTCCTAGCACCTGATATGCCTGCAGGGTTCTGCCTTCTAAGTGCAGCACACAGAATTGCGTAAAATGTGAGTTCCATCACAGACTCAATCATTTAACAGATAGTCTTCCAGCCATGCTAGCGACTTACAACTCGTGAAGTGAGAAATGTCATGAATGATGTGTCCAACAGATGGCATCAGTAGGAAGTGAGAACATAAATTTTACGATTTTTTCGATTTTTTTTTTTTTTTTGGTATCGTCGTCGAAAATAATGAGTGCGAAAAGCAAAGGTTGCATGATCGAGTCATGTTCGGGCACACAGTTTTTAATCTTCCACGAAATTTCAGTTCTACACGAAGTGGCTGTTTATTCTGGTTTATTTCTGGTTACTGACGGTACAGAATAAATGACAATATTTTTAAATATCAATACAGACTTTCTCTCGCGACGAATATGCCGGTTGTAGTGAAAATGCGTTAACATTAACGATATATCCCCATGTGGAGTATATTTATTTTTAAGGATTCCTTATGGCAATTTACGGATGCAGCCTTATTTCGCGGTTTTCTTCTATCTGAGGGAAAAGCTGAAGCGAAAGCAGAGGAAACAAATTACCCTGAAACATAACAGTATCCAGGAATTTTTTTCACAGAAAACATTGCTGTCCTGGTCACTATTAATATACTGCATGCGGAGTTTTCCTGTATTGTCCTAATATCAAAGTTGTTTTGTGTAACCGCCGTGGAAGCATGCCATAGCGAACGGGGGCGAGTCCTTTTCGTAAAATAAAATGGAGTTTATTGTGGTCTCTTCTTCCTCGCCTTTATATTCCGTAGCTGGTATAAACGACGATTTTCTGACAAACTTTTATTCCACCTTACGGCCTACAGCAATATTTGCGAGTAGCGGCTGTGCCCTTTGCTGCTGGTAAACTTCATTCTCTGCTAAATATTTAGTACAACACTCACATTCCTTTGATGTGTGTAGCTTTTGTGAAAAGCATGTAGCTTTCGTGAAAAGCAGTTAGCTGTTAACTTACGATTTTAACGTATTTATTTTGTAAATCCAAATGCCGTTAAAGCGGACCATCCGTAAGGAATACTAGGGCGAAATGCTGTAGCACACAAAGGCTCGGTCTCAAGTCGTTTGGTTTAGCTTCCGAAACGCGCACAACAAGTTCTTGCATATGTCCCCCATGCTTGAACACCATAGGGGAACTGAAAATATAATTCCTCATAATTCGAATTACTAACGGTACAAACTACAGCGTATCTACAGGACTAAACAGACATAGTTAGTGTCATCTGATTCTCCCACTCATTTCTAAATCACGGTATTCTCTAAGCACAACGTTGAAACTTTCCAGCAAAATGCCAATTCAACCAAAGTAACGGCCACCTGCACAACACCTCCGTGGGAGACATACACACATCCTTGGACTCGTTGGACGCCAGTAGGCACTGCACAACGTCGCCTAGGCAACAGCGTCCTACAACATAGTCCTTGAGAAACAACGGCCAGCACATCGCCATTTCATGGAAACGCCCTCGCCTTGAAGTACCAATATGCACGAGCAGCTGGCGTTCAACGTTTGCGCAACCTTTTGTATTGGTGCACTTGTATTTAAAGTTTATTAAGAGTAATGCGATTTTAATAATGACCTGCACTATTTGCTTAAACAACAACGCTTCTGTAACGATATACACACAACTCTGCTGTTGGTTTTATACTTCATTTGCATGTCATAAATATTTTTACGTAAATTAAGATCCCACTGGCTGCAGCTGACGCAATGCAGTAAATTGGCGCGCTATCAGGCACTATTTAACGCCGTACAGCCAGTAGCAACAGTTATCGTCTTAACAACACGCTGCTGCTCAGCGAGTTGTCAGCTTCAACAAATGGGTAAAACATGACGGCTTTTTCGTTTATCTTTGTACATTTTGTGCGAGACTGTCGTCCATAATTGCCATGCACTTTTATAATCCCCACAGTGTAATCAATCTGAAGATGGCCTACTGTATGTGCCGAAACCGATTATTTAAAACAAATAATTTTTTCAATCGGAACTGCATCATTAAAAGTAATCTTATGCTACTATATCTTATCCGACGGATACAGACTTGCTCGTAGTACCTCTGTTAATGTACGTACTCTATTGACGTTTTCTGTTAGCTGTAATCTCATTCTTTGTTCTCTGATGTGGCTGTCCTCTCTGTCTTTACATTGTATCATACGGCTGATAGGGCAGAGATGAACAAGTCGCCACGCCTATCCGACACACGTTTGTTCCTGGTACTCTTTCGTGTCCCTTCTGCTTTTTCAGTATTTCTTAGCTCGAGACTGTAGCCATGGTTCAAATGGCTCTAAAGTAATATGTGACTTAACATCTGAGGTCATCAGTCCCATAGACTTAGAACTACTTAAACCTAACTAACCTAAGAGCATCACACACATCCATTGCCGAGGCAAGATTCGAACGTGCGACCGTAGCAGTTCCAGACTGAAGAACCTAGAACCGCTCGGTCACAGCGGCCGGCTGTGGCCATGGTATCTTCAGCGTTCTACACTATTATATCTCAAGGACTTGAAATTTGTTAATATCTGCTCCACTCAGTGGCCAAGATTCCAGTTACAGTTAGTTAAGGAACGTTTCCTAGCCTCCTGTAAGACACATTTGACGGCGGTAATATTTCTTCTTTGGAAGTGATTCTGCTGCCTTGGGTGTTCTTAATTGCCCCCTGATCCACTGTAACATTTACGGTGTTTACAAACCATTCGGTGCATTGGTATATTTAAAACACACATTTATATTCGTCGTAGAACTCTAAGCCACAATGATCAAGACTAACCTAACATCCTAAAATACGGAAGTTCGGTACAAATTCCAACAACAATAAGGAAATCGCACAGTTCCATTTAAAGGAAAAGCAGACACAGTTCAAAAATCACAGGAGCAGGAAGAGGCACACCAGTAAAAGACCTAGAGAACCGAAAACATTCCTGGTGGATTAACATCATGCTCCGAAATCTGACAAGTATTGTAAAGCGCACCCAGGAGCGGGTATAGACCCATTAACATTTAGTAATGATGACGATATCTCGAAATTTTCCCGGACTGGAAATGCCGTTATTTTTCGGTAGTGCATCCAGGACATTATTAATTCATGTTCACATGTTTCTGCTGAGAGCCTGTGAGCAAGTCTCAAGGTGAATCACCCGCAAGATTTTTAAAAATTTTACACTGTTGAGTAAACCCTCCGCGCGTTTTCTCCATTGCTTAAAACACCTTCAAGTAACTCACCTTGAGAATGGCTCAAAGATTTTCATCCAGAATATAGGTAGAGAAGTTAATAATATTCCAGATGCACTCCCGAAAAACGATGGAATAGTTCTTAGGTGTAGGGTTGATCTGTTATTCTGTTATTCTGCGCAACGGATTAATCTGAGATGTACCCTTTACCCTGTGGCTCCTGCAAGATGCAACTTCCACCCCCACACTACTACAGAAGTCAGATAGACGCTCCTAACTTTCTAAAGAGAAATGCCTGAAAAACTTTCAGCAATAAATATCTTCTGGAGTCGTCCGCTGTAAGGAAATGACAAAAAATTCACAAAATTTCTTACGTAAGTAGTGGGATACTTGGGTACTGGAGTAGTGCTAGTTAGTGTAAGAAAAACATGAAACTAACGAAAGTTATTATTTATTTTGCAAAAATTCTGAGAAATCTCAATGACACTTTTAGTTATGAACTGAACAAGTTATATCCTGGTTCTTTTCGGAATGTGAAGTTACCTTTCAAGGTTAGGATTCGCTAATGAAATTTCTATAGAAAGTTTAAGATGGTTGTTAACTTGGCAGAATGGCTGAGAGGCACACCAAGTCAACTTGAATAATTATCCTTTAGAATGTTGCTAGGTACGGTCGAGGCTGTCGCGTGTGAATTGCTGTGAAGTGCACTGTTGTGGAGGAAATATGGGGCTCGCAATAGCTGTAGCGCACAATACCGTAAGCTGCGATGACTGCTGTCTACGCCGCTCGCTGCTGACAAATAAGATAACTCTCGTTCTATCTCGATTGACCTTCGCCAATCTAACTCTCCCTATGCCTTGATGAAAGGGACCTTGCTGTTGGGAGGGGAGGCTTTCTTGTCTCAGCCATACAGATAGCCATACTGTAGACGCAACCTTAACAGAGGGGTATCTGTTGAGAGGCCAGACAAACCTGTGGTTCTTGAATAGGGGCAACAGCCTTTTCAGTAGTTGCAGGGGCAATAGTCTGGATATTTGACTAATCTGGCCTTGTAACATCAACCAAAAACGCCTTGCTATGCTGGTACTGTGAACGGCTGAAAGCTATGGGAAACTTCAGCCATAATCTTTCCCGAGGGCATGCAGCTCTACTGCATGGTTATAGGTAATGAAATGCTTAAAGCAGTAAATGAGTTTTGCTATTTGGGAAGCGAAAAAACGGATGATGGTAGAAGTAGGGAGGATGTAAAATGTAAACTGGCAATGGCAAGAAAAGCATGGACGATAAACAGTTTAGACAAAAAGAGAATAGAAGCTTTTGAAATGTGGTGCTACAGAAGAACGCTCAAGATTAGATGGAAGATCACGTAAGTATTGAGGAGGCACTGAATAGAATTGGGGAGAAATTAGTGGTACAACCTGAGTAAAAAAGGGATCGGTTGGTAAGACACATTCTGTGACATCAGGGGATCGCGGATTTGGAGACGATGGGGCTTCCACAGGATATAGTAGCATGGAGAGCTGCACAAACCAGTCCTAGGACTTAAAGACAATAACAACAACAAACAACAGTAGTGATGATGTAGAAGTCTGGAAGAATCAGTGTGGAAAGAAGTGGGGTATTGAAATATAGAAATGTTAAGGAACGGTGAGATGTGTTTCAAATGACCAAATAACGTAGAAAACGCGATAATGTATGCCACAGTAGGCCTTTCAGTTGAAGAGGAATGAAGAGGTCTAAAAAGAACAACCACAGATACTGGACAGACAAAACTGTGGGCAACAAAAAAGTAAAAACGCTTAAGATGATCGACGAAGGAAGGAAGTGAAACTATGTTCGGGGAAAGGAGTACTACAACAACACAATTCATTTATGACTGAAATAAATAGGAAGTGCATGGAGGCGTGGCTGAAAAGCTTCAGGAAGAATATAACGAAATCGAAGAAGAAATGGTCATTGGAACGTCTGATCCAGTAAACCGAACGTCAAAACAGCCTTCAGTTAAGTTAAAAGCAAGGAAATCAACACTAAGCGTGCAATAGGAATTGTAGCGTTAATCGCAGAGGAAATCGTACACCGAAAAGCTCTGTGAGGAGGAGAACTGGTCTGACGACGCGGTAGATGAAGGAATGGGAGTCGGTATGAAGACATAGGTGACCCAGGATTAGAGTCAGAGATCAACAGAGTTTTCGGGGACATATAAAGAAAAGATGACAACCAATAATTGTGTACTATTGGTGGAAAACCAATACCGAAAACGATTGTATTCAGATACGAAAACACCAGCAGACTGTTTCAATAGAGACGATCATAAATTTACCTGCTACCTGACAATATCATTGCAACAAACTGTCCCACAGACGTACACTGATTATTTCATTAGGAAGTGATAATATTATTTGCTGTATTGCACTTAACTAGAGCAAGAATTGTTCTGTAGAACATGGGGGCCCTGAATCATTACTCCGGATAATGAGTATTCTTGGAATAATTACGGGACACCAAATGTTTACGCATGGGGGCTCGAATCTGCTATTACCTAAATTTGATATTTCGTTTCAAGTATACTTAAACCTTAAGAATACGTAATTTTTCAATAAACTTGAACTCATAATTTACTGATACAACGACCACAAAATTGGGAGAAAATACTGCACACGTGGCGTGGCCTGCTCGCTCTCCGATGTATCCCATACAGCACGTCTGGGATGCACTAAGGACAGTATTTCGTCACGTCAGCATCCACCAACCACTCTCCAAGACTTGCGAGCAGCTTCTCAGGAAAAAGGGGCGTTAATACCTCAACATGACATTAATGACGTTATTTACAGCATACGTCGTCGTTGTCATGTCTGTATTGCTGCCAGAGGTGGTCACAAGCCGTAGGGAACAGATTACCCAGGCGTCGGAATGTGTGTGCAAATCTGTTAAGTTGAAAAGAATGAAAAGCTTTTGCGTCTACTGTTATGCATGATGTAGTTGCTTACGTTCTGTATTCTTTATATTGTTTCTACTTTGCGGTCACCTCTTTATAATGTTTTGGGGCTAAATAAAGGCAAACTTTCAATATTTCCGTTTGTTGCTTTAATTTTGGACACCAGCGTAGATGCATATTAGGAACTGAAATAGATGACGGGAACAAGAGCTCCAGACACTTACTTAATGGACAAGGAAGCGGAAGGGGAACCGACAAAGCTAAATACTGGAAGCTAAGGAGGTAGATTTATAGATGCTCTTAGCAACGCTAAATGGAAAGATGCAGGAAATCAATATGTACCTGATGGTTGGATTGACCTCGGGCTTGAAAGAAATGAACGAAAAATGAACTCGAAAAATATATATGAAAAAACGCAGCTGAAATGGAGAAAAAGGAGAGGAAAAGGCACATTGATAAAAAGGTAGATAAAAATACAGCCGGAATGAGAGAAGTGAAGACCAGCGAGCAGAATTTGTAACTTAATGGATTGGGCGAATAAAAAAATATTACGAATGAGTAACAAAAGGCGAAGAAACGAGACAAACACATCAACTACACCTACACAAGTCTAGTCAGTTGTGACGAGTTGTGTGAAATATTATGGCCAACTCAGAACACCATCACTCTCTGTACGAAGCGAGACGAACACCACAGCAGAAAGAGTAACAGAAGTTGGAGAGAACAGTATGGCGGAGATCACCGAGGTCAACATGGATAACAAATCAGTTAACATCGTTGCTGAAACTATGATAACTATCACCTTTACCTGCGGTGCCGTGTTAAGGAAAATTTTACAGGAAGAACCTTCGAACATCAACACACCAGTGAGCAACATAGTAGTATATGGATTAGTAAAAATGCAAATTTTCCCTAGCTATTGGAAGGTCTTCAAACAGGACGCAAACTACGTTCAGTGGCTTCTTTGCGCCGGCTTAGAAGAGCGATACCTGAGACATTTGCCGACACGAAAAAGATAGATTTTGCAATGAGATGGATGGAGGAAGGAGTGGCCAGCGGGGCAGTTTATTTACATTTGGAGAGGATGACGCACGAGATGTTTGAAGAAACCTTCGTAGATGAACATTGAGCATAGGAAACACCAGAGGAGGTACAGGATAAATTGAGACTGTGAGGAAATACACTATGTGATCAAAAGTATCCGGACACCTGGCTGAAAATGACTTACAAGTTCGTGGCGCCCTCCATCGATAACGCTGAAACTGAATATGGTGTTGGTCCACCCTTAGCGTTGATGACAGCTTCCACTCTCGCAGCTATACGTTCATTCAGATGCTGGAGGGTTTCTTAGAGAATGGCAGCCAATTCTTCACGCAGTGCTGTACTGTGGAGAGGTATCGATGTCGGTCGGTGAGGCCTGACATGAAGGCGTTCCAAAACATCCCAAAGGTGTTCTGTAGGATTGAGGGCAGGCCAGTCCATTACAGGGATGTTATTGTCATGTAGCCACTTCACCACAGGCCGTGTATTATGAACAGCTGGTCGATCGCGTTCAAAGATGCAACCGTCATTCCCGAATTGCTCTTCAACAGTGGGAAGCAAGAAGGTGCTTAAAACATCAATGTAGGCCTGTGCTGTGATCGTGCCACGCAAAACAACAAGGGGTGAAAGCCCTCCATGAAAAACAAGACCACACCATAGAACCATCGCTTCAGAATTTAACTGTTGCCCCCCCCCCCCCCCTCCCCTGCCATTGAACCGCCACATTGTGTGCGGTAATTAGTCACTCCACACAACATTTCTCCACTTTTCCATCGTCCAATGTTTACGCTCCTTACATCAAGCAAGCCGTCGTTTGGCATTTACCGGTGTGATGTGTGGCTCGATTGTGAAATCCAAATTCTCTCACCTCCCGCCTGTCATAGTACTTGCAGTGGATCCTGATGCAGTCTGGAATTCCTGTGTGATAGTCTGGGCAGATGTCTGCCTATTACATATTACGATCCTCTTCAACCGCCAGCGGTCTCTGTCAATCAACAAACGAGGTCGGCCTGTACGCTTTTGTGCTGTACGTGTCCCTTCACGTTTCCACTTCACTATCATCTCGGAAACAGTGGACCTAGGGATGTCTAGGAGTGTGGAAATCTCGCGTACAGACGTATGACACAAGTGACACTCAATCACCTGATCGCTTTCGAAGTCCGTGAGTACCTTGGAGCACCCCATTCTGCTCTCTCACGATGTGTAATGACTACTGAGGTCGCTGATATGAAGTACCTGGCAGTAGGTGGCCGCACAATGCACCTGACATGATAAACATATGTTTCTGGGTGTGTCCAAATACTTTTGATCACGTAGTGTAATACACTCCTGGAAATGAAAAAAAGAACACATTGACACCGGTGTGTCAGACCCACCATACTTGCTCCGGACACTGCGAGAGGGCTGTACAAGCAATGATCACACGCACGGCACAGCGGACACACCAGGAACCGCGGTGTTGGCCGTCGAATGGCGCTAGCTGCGCAGCATTTGTGCACCGCCGCCGTCAGTGTCAGCCAGTTTGCCGTGGCATACGAAGCTCCATCGCAGTCTTTAACACTGGTAGCATGCCGCGACAGTGTGGGCGTGAACCGTATGTGCAGTTGACGGACTTTGAGCGAGGGCGTATAGTGGGCATGCGGGAGGCCGGGTGGACGTACCGCCGAATTGCTCAACACGTGGGGCGTGAGGTCTCCACAGTACATCGATGTTGTCGCCAGTGGTCGGCGGAAGGTGCACGTGCCCGTCGACCTGGGACCGGACCGCAGCGACGCACGGATGCACGCCAAGACCGTAGCATCCTACGCAGTGCCGTAGGGGACCGCACCGCCACTTCCCAGCAAATTAGGGACACTGTTGCTCCTGGGGTATCGGCGAGGACCATTCGCAACCGTCTCCATGAAGCTGGGCTACGGTCCCGCACACCGTTAGGCCGTCTTCCGCTCACGCCCCAACATCGTGCAGCCCGCCTCCAGTGGTGTCGCGACAGGCGTGAATGGAGGGACGAATGGAGACGTGTCGTCTTCAGCCATGAGAGTCGCTTCTGCCTTGGTGCCAATGATGGTCGTATGCGTGTTTGGCGCCGTGCAGGCGAGCGCCACAATCAGGACTGCATACGACCGAGGCACACAGGGCCAACACCCGGCATCATGGTGTGGGGAGCGATCTCCTACACTGGCCGTACACCACTGGTGATCGTCGAGGGGACACTGAATAGTGCACGGTACATCCAAACCGTCATCGAACCCATCGTTCTACCATTCCTAGACCGGCAAAGGAACTTGCTGTTCCAACAGTACAATGCACGTCCGCATGTATCCCGTGCCACCCAACGTGCTCTAGAAGGTGTAAGTCAACTGCCCTGGCCAGCAAGATCTCCGGATCTGTCCCCCATTGAGCATGTTTGGGACTGGATGAAGCGTCGTCTCACGCGGTCTGCACGTCCAGCACGAACGCTGATCCAACTGAGGCGCCAGGTGGAAATGGCATGGCAAGCCGTTCCACAGGACTACATCCAGCATCTCTACGATCGTCTCCATGGGAGAATAGCAGCCTGCATTGCTGCGAAAGGTGGATATACAATGTACTAGTGCCGACATTGTGCATGCTCTGTTGCCTGTGTCTATGTGCCTGTGGTTCTGTCAGTGTGATCATGTGATGTATCTGACCCCAGGAATGTGTCAATAAAGTTTCCCCTTCCTGGGACAATGAATTCACGGTATTCTAATTTCGATTTCCAGGAGTGTAGACTGACAGGTGGGTCACTAGTAGGCAGCTATAAAAGTTATTGGAAAAAAATAGCTCTGAGCACTATGGGACTTAACATCTGAGGTCATCAGTCCCTAGAACTTAGAACTACTTACTAACCCAAGGGCGTCACACAAATCCATGCCCGAGGTAGGATTCGAATCTGCCTAGAACCTCTCGGCTACACCGGCCGGCAAAAGTTATTAGAATTAAACAGATATTTGCATGCGACAGTCTGACAGAAAACCTTAATGATATAGGAAATTAGAAGAGTACCGACGCCGCCTGGTGGTACGTAATTCGGTCTGATGATCGATAAGGATGCGCACGAAAATATGATTTTAGACTCGTTGAACAGAGGTCAACAGAAAAGCCACGATTGTAACAAGTACAACAGAGGACCTAACAACAGAAATCACGAAATGGTGGAGAACGGTAAGTGTAAAAGTTGGTAACGATAGCAGTGGATCGCAGTAAGGTGTGGAGGGAGGGGGGAGGGGCCTGGAGCAACGATGTTGGAGCTGGCTTTCACCCATGCGAACAGGGGAAGCTGCTACTGCGGACGGAGTAAGGAGTGAAGAGAACTGGGAGACCTAGGGTCGATGTGAAAACTTCAGAGCCGGCCGGAGTGGCCGAGCGGTTCTAGGCACTATAGTCTGGAACCACGTGACCGCTACGGTGGCAGGTTCGAATCCTGCCTCGGGCATGGATGTGTGTGATGTCCTTAGGGTAGTTAGGGGACTGATGACCTCAGAAGTTAAATCCCATAGTGCTTAGAGCGATTTGAAACATTTTCGAAAACTTCAGATGTGAGAACGATAACGAGGAAACCAGATATTAGTTTCAGCATAGCATCGCCCTGGAACTATACTGTCCCGCTAAGTTAATCTCACCGCCTGTCAGAGGCCTGAATATCCACCTGTTGCAGCGTAGTCCACTGTGAGACGTGCTGGAAGAGTCGGTGATACATTGAAAGGTAACAATGCGAATGTAGAGCCACAGCGACAACAATACTGTCACCCGAGGCTCTAGCTTCTCGGTTGATGATCAATGTCACAAAGAACCTGGTCGACGTGGTTACGCAGATTCTCTCTTGGGTTGAAATTCAGGGAGTTTGTTGGCCAGGGAGTATGGTAAACCATCATGGTGCTCTTCGAACTACGTGTATGCACTGCAAGCAATATGAGATACTGTAGTGGTCTGCTGGTAGAAGCTCCCATGCCTAGAAAAAAAACTGCATTGTTTCCGAGGATACATGCATAATTGTGCTGATCAACTGTGTCTTACAGAATGACGAGATCACCTAGGGAACACCACCAAAACACAACGCCTCTCCAGGTTGCAGGATGTTTCCCGTCATACACCCAAACTGCCAACTGTCCGATGGACCATGAAACGTGATTTACCTAAAAAGGCCACCTGTCACCACTCCAGTTGCGGTGTTGGCGTGAAAATTTCAGCCTTCGTCGCCCTTGAACAGCAGTCAGCGTGGGTGCATGAACCAAGCACTTGCTGCGGAGGCTCATATAAAGCAACGTTCGCTGAACGGTCTTTGATAAGATACTATTAGTAACACCTTGGTTCATCTGCGCCATCAGCTGCCAACAGCTGCACGTATATTCACCAGTACATGTCTCCGCAGCCGTCGTTCCCTCTTGTCATCTATGGCATTTGGTACTCCACAGTTGTCTTGGCACCAGCTTTGGATAGCGCCATTTTGCCATTCAAGGCACATTTTAACCTTGGCGGCATGTGAACACTTTACAGAAACTGCCGTTTGAGAAATGCTTCCACCCTTGACCAGAAAGACAATAATGGTGCCCTTCAGGACGTCACATAAATCACTCTGTTTCCACATTATGACAACGACTGCAATGTTTTCCGCGTCCTCCCAACACGTTTATATATCCGCCACTGCTAGTGATGTCACCTGCATCTATGAGTACCCACCACACGTTGACTCGAACATAGCCTGTGAATTCATTAACGTGACCGGACCGTCTAATACTCAGGGATAAATGCTGTGAGTGATGTGTATACGAAAGTGAGTAATGAGCCAGATCGAGCAATTTCATCCATCAGTACGAAACCTAGGGACACAGCACCTCGCAACAATTGTACATGAATGAGATCCCTAGATCTCATAACGACACCTAACAGCAGTTAAGTCTTTCGGATTCATTCCTAGAATTTCATGAAGTTCGAGTGGTCGACGTAATCCCTGCCCACACCACTAGCTATCCTCCCGATACTGGTCTCTTTCACAATGTTCGGACCTTGAAAATAACATTCGCCCACTGTTAGACTGTCCAGGTGGCATGATAACGACTCCACTCTAGACGTTCCCGTCTGTGAAGGCGCGTCAGAGGCATACATACAACAGGTCTCCGACAATGATGGCCACTCGGTCGAAGCCTTCTCTGCACCGTTTGCCTCGATACAACACGTCCAGTGGACGCTGCGAGGACAGATGCCATTTGCTGCAAAGTACTAAGGCGGTACTGTAGTGACCTTACGGGCAAATAACGGTTGTCTTTTTGTGATGTTACACGTGACCGGCTCTGCTCTGGTCTTCGTATGGATTTCTGGTCTCTATAAATTGTCGCCACATCCGAGAAACAACAGAACGATTCACGTTACGGGCCACATGAGTCTGAGACTGTCCTGCTTCCATTCTTCCTATGGCCCTACACAGCAGAGAGTTTGGTAGGCGACTTCGCTGTGCTGTGTTATAGTGCACCGTCTGTAACTGAGCCCACAGCGACTGTTGATGTGGGGCTACCCGGCAAACACTATTCACTTTGATAGGTACCCTGACGTCATCACTGGCATAGTTGTCCGTTGACTGGAATGACATTTTCCGTGCATAACACGATCGTACGGGCATCTGTTGATAATTTGTATGATTATATCGTGAATTAACGCAGGACGGGGAAACAGCGGTTTGTTGTTTTAATTTTTGACACCAGTGTACCATTTTCATTTCTGCTGCTAGCTTTTATAACTTAAAATTATGTTCACCGCCTGTCTCAACAAGCTATCCATGATTGCAACTACTTTCGCCCCATTACACTGATCCACTTCCAGACTTCGTACGTTTCTCTAGTCAAGACACAGCTGCAAAACAAACTTCTGTATGTACTCACCAATGCATACAACATGCAATGCCACATTCAAACCACTATATCAGTAAAATGTATATGACACGTACATATTTTTCTTCTATAGTACGTAGTTCCCTGAAGCGTCATCGTTGATGTCGTGCTGCCGATGTCTCTCACTACTGTAATCCAACTTTTTGTCTTCTTGATGATGGTGTTAACTGCTTTACTCACAAGACACTGCTTCCACATGTCACTAGTCACTGTCATTAGTGCATGCGTTATGTAGCCTGTTGCTACTTTGCATAGTTCAATGCATTTCCTTTCTGCGATTGTCAAATTCGAAGATTGTATTGTGGCACAGTAGACCACTTGTAGGTTCTCCCTTGGAAATCCTAATTAAATGTACTGTGTTCCTAAGGCATCGGCTATTGGACCTTTAAGGGAGACATATTATAACAGATAACATTCAACTAAGATAAACTGTGGAATAAGCATGTGTAATTGTCTGCCACACAACATCAATCAGAAATTATGGTAAAGTACTGCTGCAGTATATCTTGACCAATTACGGAGTTTATAGGACTTTCACCAACAGAACATGCCTGAAAACGTACTATTCAAATAGCAATAATTATTCAGGAGCCGAACCAGCAGAAAAGAGCCTTTCAAAGACGAAGTTACGAAACTTGAGGTCACTAGGAGAGCTAAAAACCGAGAGAAAACCAGGACATGGGATGTCATAGACATCCTCACCCCACAGCGCCCACATAAACATCCCACCCTTCTTAACAAAGGGCTTATTGCTCACTGCTGATTGCCGTCTGGCGCAAATCTCATTCAGTGTTCCAGAATCTGAAGCATACAGGGGGAGAGAACAGCAACTGTCTTCTCCGAAAAAATACCCGACGGGAGCAGTGGTCAGGTGGGAAAAATCCATTACTCACTAGAGCCTTTTTCTATCCTTCTTCTAAACTCAGAACAAGACGTTTTAGTCTGAAAAATGCTGATTTTGAGAGGAGATTAACAATGAATATAGCTAAACACTATAGATTTGAATTTGTGTTAGTGATGCGTCCTGCAAAAGTATTGAAAGACCACAAAATTTTTGTTAGTGAATTGTCTTCCAAAAACAGGGGAGAAACATTTTGATAGGAAGTGTAATAATTCTGTTTGTACACTGCGTATTTCGTGTTCTTTCCAAAACTGGCCGATCCATCTCCAAAGCACAATAAATAATAAACAATGGTTGCTACTAGATGTGCATTTAAATGTTCGATACACACAGGTATGATGATTTCACATGTAGGGTTTAGGGGCCCTAGACATTTAACTAATGGCTGCTTGTTCTAATATTTTTTTAAGAACACATTGCATAAAATCAATCGACCTCTGAAAATGGAATTTTCACTAGTCAATAATTTCCTCTTACTCATGTCAGTTTAAAGTAAAAGATGTGTATCTGAATGAAAACGTATATTTAATTCCATCCGACATTAGTTAAGAGTGGTACTCAACTAATGTCTTAAAAACCACTCACCAAATGTCTTAATGAAACTGGAGACGTTTCAGGAGAGACATTCTGGTTGAGCATTAAAAGAAATTGTTCAATTGTATGACATCATCATCATCATCATTTAAGACTGATTATGCCTTTTAGCGTTCAGTCTGGAGCATAGTCCCTGTTATAAAATTCCTCCTTGATCCCCTATTCAGTGCTAACATTGGTGCCTCTTCTGATGTTAAGCCTATTACTTCAAAATCATTCTTAACCGAATCCAGGTACATTCTCCTTGGTCTACCCCGACTCCTCCTACCCTCTACTGCTGAACTCATGAGTCTCTTGGGTAACCTTGCTTCTCCCATGCGTGTAGCATGACCCCACCATCTAAGCCTGTTCGCCCTGACTTGCTACTCTATAGAGTTCATTCTCAGTTTTTCTTTGATTTCCTCATTGTGGACGCCCCCCTCCATTGTTCCCATCTGCTAGTACCTACAATCATCCTAGCTACTTCCATACCCGTAACCTCAACCTTATTGATAAGGTAACCTGAATCCACCCAGCTTTCGCTCCCATACAACAAAGTTGGTCGAAAGATTGAACGGTGCACAGATAACTTAGTCTTGGTACTGACTTCCTTCTTGCAGAAGAGAGTAGATCGTAGCTGAGCGCTCACTGCATTAGCTTTGTCACGCCTCGCTTCCAGTTCTTTCACTATGTTGCCATCTTGTGAGAATATGCATCCTAAGTACTTGAAACCGTCCACCTGTTCTAACTTCGTTCCTCCTATTTGGCACTCAATCCGTTTATATCTCTTTCCCACTAACATTACTTTCGTTTTGGAGTTGCTAATCTTCATACCATAGTCCTTACATTTCTGATCTACCTCTGAAATATTACTTTGCAAACTTTCATTCGAATCTGCCATCACAACTAAGTCATCCGCATATGCAAGACTGCTTATTTTGTGTTCACATATCTTAATCTCACCCAACCAGTCTATTGTTTTCAACATATGATACACAAATAATATGAACAACAGTGAAGACAGGTTGCAGCCTTGTCTTACCCCTGAAACTACTCTGAACCATGAACTCAATTTACCGTCAACTCTAACTGCTGCCTGACTATCCATGTAAAGATCTTTAATTGCTTGCAAAAGTTTGCCTCCTATTCCATAATCTCGTAGAACAGACAATAACCTCCTCCTAGGAACCCGATCATATGCCTTTTCTAGATCTATAAAGCATAGATACAGTTCCCTATTCCACACATAACACTTCTCCATTATTTGCCGTAAGCTACAGATCTGGTCCTGACAACCTCTAAGAGGTCTAAACCCACACTGATTTTCATCCAATTGGTCCTAAACTAATACTCGCACTTTCCTTTCAACAATACCTTAGAAAATTTTACCCAAAACGCTGATTAAAGAGATACCTCTGTAGTTGTTACAATCTTTTCTATTTCCATGTTTAAAGATTGGTGTGATTACTGCTTTTGTCCAGTCTGGTGGAACCTGTCCCGACTCCCAGGTCATTTCAATTATCCTGTGTAGCCATTTAAGACCTGACATTCCACTGTATTTGATGAGTTCCGACATAATTTCTTCCACCCCAGCTGCTTTATAGCACTGCAATCTATTGACCATTTTCTTCACTTCCTCAAATGTGATCCCATTTCCATCATCATTCCTATCCCATTGTACATCGAAATCTGAAACATTACTGATCGTATTTTCACCTACACTGAGCAACTCTTCAAAATATTCCCTCCATCTGCCCAAGAATCCACAGGATTCACCAGCAGTTTTCCTGACCTGTCCGAAATACTTGTCATTTCCTTCTTACCTCCCTTTCGAAGACTTCTAATTACACTCCAGAATGGTTTTCCAGCAGCTTGACCCAAAGTCTCAAAAAAATGGTTCAAATGGCTCTGAGCACTATGGGACTTAACATCTGTGGTCATCAGTCCCCTAGAACTTAGAACTACTTAAACCTAACTAACCTAAGGACATCACACACATCCATGCCCACGGCGGGATTCGAACCTGCGACCGTAGCGGTCGCGCGGTTCCGGACTGACGGCCTAGAACCGCTAGACCACCGCGGCCGGAGCCCCAAAGTCTCCAACCTGTTTCCAAAGTCTTCCCAAGATATCTTCTTGGATGCTGCAATTATCTGTTTGGCTTTGTTTCTTTCTTCAACATAAATTTCTCTGTCTACCTGAGTTCTAGTATGTAGCCATTTTTGATACGCCTTCTTTTTCCTTTTATAGGCTTCCTTGACTGTGTCATTCCACCAAGCTGTTTCCTTCATCCTACCTTTACACACTACTGTTCCAAGACATACCTTAGCCACTTCTAGTACTGTGTCCCTGTACCTTGTCCATTCATTTTCCAATGACTGTAATTGACTACATTCAACTAAATGGTACCTTTCTGATATCACTGTTATGTACTTGTGCCTGATTTCCTTATCCTGAAGTTTCTCTACTCTTATCCTCCTACTTATAGACCTGACCTCCTGCACTTTCGGCACAACACCAATTTCACTGCAGATTAAATAATGATCAGTGTCATCAATGAATCCCCTGAATACACGTGTGTCCCTCACAGCCTTCCTGAATTCCTGATCTGTTATTATATCGTCAATGACAGATCTGGTTCCCCTGCCTTCCCAAGAATACCAGTAAATGTTCATATGTTTAAAGAAGGAGTTTGTGATAATTAGGCCCATACTGGCACAGAAATCCAAGAGTTGTTTCCCGTTCCTGGTGGCCTCCATATCCTCTTCAAATTTACCCATAACCTTTTCATACCCTTCTGTTCGATTTCCAATCCTGGGATTAAAGTCACCCATGAGCAGAACACTGTCCTTGTCCTTTAACAACTATATCACTGAGTGCATCATAAAACTATCCATCTTATCTTGATCTGTCCCTTCACAATGCGAATATACTGACACAATCCTAATTTTCTTGCTAGAAACTGTCAAATGTATCCACATCAGTCGTTCGTTTACATACCTTATTGCAACTACGCTGGGTTCCATTTCTTTCCTGATGTAAAGCCCTACACCCCATTGTGCTATTCCTGCTTTGACTGCTGACAGGTAGACCTTGTATTCTCCCACTTCCTCTTCTTTCTCACCCTTTACTCGAATGTCACTGACAGCTGAAACGTCCAGCCCCATCTTACTTGCAGCCTCTGCCAGCTCTACCTTCTTCCCACAGTAGCCCCCATTGATATCAGTAGCTCCCCATCTCATTACCATTTGTTTGCCAAGTCGTATCTTAGGAGTCCCTGGTTTGTCAGTTGGCGGTGGGACTCCGTCACCTCCAAAGGTCAGAGGCATTTTGCTCTGATTGTTGCCAGCATTATATTTAAATTAGCAGGGAAGTAGGTTGCTAGTCTTACTTGCACCGAGTCCCATTGAGTTTTACCCCTAACTGTTGAGGGACTTACCGATGGATTTGGTAGTCTTTGCCGTATGAGAACAAAGGTGACCACAATTCAGAAAATTGTATGACAATGTTAATAAAAATGAAGGGCTTATGCAGGAGGGCCTACTGTGCAGAAAACAGCCAAGGGCTATAACAAATAATCTTGGTGTAATACATGTTCAGTCCATCGACAGTCCATATTTCAAGTGGTCTGTTCTAGCTTGCTATATCGTGTAAAATACAAGAATATCATGACCCTCAATATTTTCCATACGCAAATAAAATATATTTTGCTAATGTATCGTTTGCTGCAGAGCGGAAGCATGTGCATATATTCGAAAAACAAGAGAAAAGCGTCTCTGTTAAGATCTATGATATTCTGATTATGAGTTTAGGGCCGTAGAAGACAAGGAGAATTAGAAACAATTTCGAGTTTATCATTACGGCACAAATCACTATCAAAGGAAACATCATGTCGCAGGATTGCTCATCATAGTCCCATTGCGGTCTGTGAGCACTGTTTGTGTTATTTTTAATTAAAATATGTTAGATGGACAATTGGTTGACTGTGTATGGTTTAAGGCTGTCAGTAGAATCACACGTAATGGCCATGTTTAGCAACGATCTACAGCTGTCGTCTATAGTTACTGCTGACACAGAATACATGCTAGTAGACATGTACACTACACTCACTGTTCAATATTGACTATTACATACATTGTAGCTATGATGAAAGATATTCAGAGTTTAAAATTGTACAGAAGTACCAATTACAGAAATGTTTCTCTGAAAATCTTTGTTGCAAAATAAATCCCAAAGAAGAATTAGGATTTCACTCAGCAGCGGTCTATTTGATCAGAATTACTCAAGGAACCGCGCTGAGGGGCTGCAAATAATATCCTCATATTCAGCTATAGGTCTCACTTTACCGTTCCAGTCGTATTTCACAATCTGGGCAATTACGATGATCATTTATTGACTACAAACATATGTGAGCAACTAATGGTAATTGATGATGTAGAAGTAAAACTATACCTGAGACAAGTTTCTCTGCTTCCGTCAAATATGAAAAAGTATAAATGTTTTATGAAGAGTATTGCACTATTGAACCAAGAGAGGAGATGCAATATAAATTTCCGAATTTTACATTTGCTTAATCATTGGACACGTTTCTTAAAATGTGTGCATCATACTTGAAATCAGAGAAACTGAAGGTAATGAGAACACACTTTCCTCACAATTATGGGGTTATTTTAGTCAATTAGAAGGGCTTTTTTATGAGTATATGAATAATGAATGACTAGAAGATCATGTACCTATAGTTAAGAAGATTTAAAATTACTTGGCAGATGAAACTATAACAGAAAGTGAAAAACAAAGAGTGTGTAGTTTATGGAATTTATTCACTTGTAAGGTACTAGGAGAGTATTCTGCTCTATATTTGAAAATTGATATGATGCTTCTTGTTGATGTTTGAAAACGTTTCACTGCCTATGTCTTGAAGCATATGAATTGGATCCCACTCATTACATTAATTAACCTGTCTTGGTACGGTATGTACTACAGAATATTGCTAGAGCACAGCTATAGTTTATTAATGACACTGTAGATCTTCAGTTTATCGAAAGAGACGTTAGTGGCGGTAATGTTCATTGTTCATTCAGACATTCTGTTGTATACATGGATCTTACATCACGTATTTGGATATGAACATCTTTTAACATCTTATACACCTGTACAGTAACGCAATAACGTCCAGCGTCCAAATTTTTGTAGCTTTTTGCTGAGAGAGTAAAATTTTTAATGTGAAAAATTTTCTGAAATGCCACTAATTTTAGAACCAGATCTCAAATAAAATGAGAGCATTTTGGTTTAATTCAGATTTCCCCTATGTACCGAAAAAGTTGTACCACTGTTTAATCTTGACAAATCCAAGAAAATATTTCACGCTTTGTATGATAAGAAAACTATCTTATTCACTACAGAAATATAAAACAATAACTGCATCATAATTTGGTATGAAAAAGATTCATAGGCTTTCATCATTTAGACCAGATCCCTGGATGAAGCCATGGATTTTGATTAATACACAGTAACATACGAGTGCAAGCAATAATTTTAAGACCTTTCTCAAACATTGAATAACAGTGTGTTTGATAAAACTATCCAAAAAGTACGAAATATCAGAGATAAAACTAGTGTGTCCTGTGAAGGCGGATACAAAGTCGCAACATTGATCAGAAAACCTAGTTATTAAAGGAGCGTCATTTTAAACCAAAATTTAGTCACTTCAAAATTAAATAGGGTTTGTATAGTGTCTGATGGGACAGTAGCAATAGGAATTGCTATTTTGTATATTTTGAAGACCTGTCATACAGACGTTCATTGTGGATATGTAATAAATAAGTTTCCAGCAAAGCATATAAAACTATGTTCACATATACTGATAGCTTACCCTATCGTACCAAAAACTTTAAATATTATAGAAAATATCATGAGTCATGGACGTGAATATTTTGATGTATTAGGTTGCCCAGTAAATAACAGATGTGGTATTCCACGTGTAAGCAAAAAGGAGGTTGAAGTAACGAAAGACGAGTTGAATTGGGAACATATTACTAAATTCTGACAGTCTATAGCTAAAATGGAACGAATTCAAGACTGATTCAGGACTCGCAATAGGCAGAGCAAAGGAAATGATCAGTCGTCCACTAAAGAGTTAATCGTTGGTGATTATCCAAAACATTTTTTGAATTCTGAAGTTAAAACAACTGTGCTGTATGTTACTCAACCTAATTACCATGTGTTTTCTACTGTAAAACAGTAGATGATAGGTTCTCAGTATAGTGATAAGTGAATCCCTTTGCTATGGGTCTACACTGCCTCAAAAATTGTGAATGACTTTGTGCTGTATGTGTGAAAATGTAAAATGTGATCTGTGACTGACTTTAGTGTATGTGTGAAAATGTAAGTACCTCATATTGACTACAAACTGACTTATTTTGTGTAAAGAGCAAACCATTCGTAATTACTAGCAATTTTGTTGAAGTCTGAAGTTAAAGCAACTATTCAATAAGTTTATCAGCTTTTGTGCCTTATAGTCTCTACCGTTAATCAGCAAATGCAAATAACCATTTCACACTTCCAGGTAATGTGAATAGCTTCGCTTGGGGTCACTACTAGCTCAAAAATGCTGATGGCTGATTTTTCGTGTGTGTTTGCAAATGTATAAAGGGATATTTAGCCGATATTATTGGATGCATGAAAGTGTAAAAAAGATTGTATTTGACCTGTAACCGATTTATTGTGTGGAAATGTGTAGTATTAAATCTGACTTAGGCTGATGTCACTACCGCCTGATAGATTATGACTGCTTATATTCTGTATGTGTGTAATTGCCAAAAACATTAAATGTGGAACTTCCTGGCACGTTAAAACTCTTTGTCGTACCGAGACTCGAAATCAGGACTTTGTTGTTTTTGTAGACAAGTGCTCACTGACTGAGCTAACCAAGCGCGGCTCACGACCCGTCTTCACATTTTTTTCCTCCGCCAGTACCTCGTCTTCTATCCTCCAAATTTCACAGAAGTTCTCCTGCGAAACTTGCACGACTAGCACTCTGGGACAAAGTACCCTACAGAGATATGGCTTAGCTACAGCCTGGAGGGTGTTCCCCGAATGAAAATTTCACTCTGCACCGAAGTGTACGCTGAATTTTTAACTCTCGAAACACTCCCCGGTCTGTGTATAAGCCATATTTCCGCAACATCCTTTCTTGCACGGCTGCTAGTCTTGTAAGTTTCGCAGAAGAGCTTGTGTGAAGTTTGGAATGAGTACTTGCCACAAAAAGCAAAGGCTCCAAGTTCTAGTCTCGGTCTGGCACACAGTTTTAATCTGCCAGCAAGTTTCATATCAGTGCAGACTTCGCTCAAGAGTGAAATTTTATTCTGGAAACATTAAACGTGTTTTGAAATTCATTTTAGTGTCTGCTTGAAAAAAAATAATTCAAGTGGTATTATGTAAACGATTGTGTTAAAAACAGAACACACAATATATTCATTTGACACTTTATAATGTTGAAACAGTTGACCTGACCTGCGTGAAATGATACTGCACACACTTAATGGTTCTCTATCACAACACATTGAAAGTAGTGATGGAGCAATGCATGAAAGGCAACAACTGATATGAAATTTACTGATGCGCAATGGAGTATACTTCAGATAAAGATGATATCTACTGACGAAGCAGTGCTAAATTTCACCGAAACTTCCTTTGTGAAGTGCAAAACAGAGATTAAATTTATATGATTAGGCCTTTTTGATAAATAATACATGAGTATAAATATTTAAAGTCACACAATGCGAGATGGAATTTATTGACAAGGAAGTGTAGTACCTGACAAACACATTTTTTCATGAAATATAAATGAGAAAGAGGATGAAATACAGAGACAGAGCATATGGATATTATGGTGGTGTGCGCTACAATCAGATCGTTCGAATGTTTTTGGATATGCCGCCATAATGGCACCTAGAGCACCGTTGAGACCTTTTTTAATTATTTTCCCGCTGACAGCTGGATTTTGTTTCACCGTCTTGCTGTTTTAGAATTTCCCACAACTGGCATCTTGCGTCATTTTAAATTTCCCACCGACTCCATTTTGTACTTTTTAATTTCCGCCAACATCGTCTTAGATTTTCGATAACAGCTGCACCGATTGCCAGCGGACAGTTGAACATATCGCTTGACTGTCCGTTGCCATTCTGCTTTCGCTCATTAAATAGCACAGTCACTCATAAAAACCGAAAAAGTGTTGATCCATTTGCACTGTGATAAAATTTCGTAATTGATCGTCGAATATCGAAGCAAAGTCTGTCGTAACACCTAGCAACAGACTCTTTCACCCAGACCTAAATTTATGTCAAGTGTATTCCATTCCTTAATTATACGTGAGACATACTTAAGCCAACAGCACGCCACTGCTAATTGCTTACTGATTGTATGGACAGCATACAGTTCTTCTGAAACAGTATTTTTGGATTCTGTAAGAAGAGCGTATTTCGAATGTTAAAATCATTTTAATTAATTACTTCATATTAAGGTAACAGGAATTGAGGATCTGTAACGACTAGGGTTATAAGCTTCATAGGGGACCTTCTCATTTGGCTAATTCCAAAATTGTATCACAAACGCCACTGTTGTGAAATATTAGAATTCAATTAAACGAATGATTTGAGAAGTAAGACCTATTCAGGAGATGCTGGGTAACAGAAGATCATGTTTTACACATAGAACTGTAGCGCAAGAGAAGCAGCTGAATTAATTAATGTTACTGAAATCTGAATTATTTATATTAATTATTATTACTATTATTCACGTATGGGTCAAATAGGACCACGTGAGGTACAATCAGTCAATGTCGCTTTTGATGGTTAGCCTTCCTTTGTGTCCAAATCTGCCTCATCCTTTCAGAATGAAGTCTCTTTCTTTCATCAGACCACAGTATTCCCGTCCGTTTTCTAATTTCCCTACAATCAAATAACATACGTATGAATGTTTTTCTATCTGTAACGTCTGCCTGAGTTACACCAGCTACTTTAATAACTTTCTTAATCGCAGAGCTCCATTTAATTGGCTCAATTTTTGCCTTACTTCTGTTGACGTGGAATTCTACTATTTGTTTTGGCAATGCAGTGGGTGCCATTCTTTTCATGTGCCCATAAAATTGAAGTCTTCGTTCCGTCATGTCACCATGTATTTCTGTGTATTATTCAATTTCCTTATCACTTCTCAGCCTATAAGTGTCTCCATCAGTAATTTTGGGGCATAATATTTTCGTAATAATCTTTCTTTCTCCCCTTTGAATTTCTTCAATACCTCTCTTTCCACTTAAAATTAAAGTTTCAGCTCCATAAGACGTTCAGGTTTGACTATAGTGCCGTAATGCCTAAGTGACTTTCTGTTCAAATGGTTCAAATGGCTCTGAGCACTATGGGACTCAACTGCTGTGGTCATCAGTCCCATAAAACTTAGAACTACTTAAACCTAACTAACCTAAGGACATCACACACATCCATGCCCCAGGCAGGATTCGAACCTGCGTCCGTAGCAGTCGCACGGTTCCGGACTGTGCACCTAGAACCGCGAGACCACCGGGGCCGGCTGACTTTCTGTTATAAATATTTTGTACTAATCTGAATGCAGTTGCCATTTTTTGTTGGCGAACTTCGTTTGGGGCTTTTTCCAGACTGTTTCCTTGTATGATTTCTTCCAAGTAATCAAATTGAGAAACCCTTTTCATTTTTCCATATGTCATGTTTAAAAACTTCAGTGTTTGTTTGTTGCATGTCAGATACTCAGTTTTTTCGAATGATATTTGTAGTCCTACTTTTTCCGCAACTTCTTTAAGAATTTGAACTTGTTTCTCAGCTGTGTTAATATCCCTAGATAAAATTGCTAAATCGTCTGCAAAGAAGAAGCAGTCCACTCTAATACTACGTTTACCTATCTTGATTGACTGGCCTATATTTTAATTCGACTTTTGCTCTCGTCATCCTGTAATTACGTTTTCCAAAACAGCGTTAAACAGTAATTGAGAGAGTCCATCTCCCTGTCTAATACCAGTCTTTATTTGAAATGGTTCAGAAATATCTCCCATTAATTTAACTTTAGAGCTAGAGTCGGTTAAAGTTTCCTTAATCAGTGTTAGTTTTATTATGTAGCCCTTGTTGCTTTTAAGCTCGGAAAAGAGATTCATGATCACCTGAGTTAGAGGCCTCTTTAAAATCCACAAACGGACATACAATATCGTTACGAGAAATCCATTGGCGCCTAAGGATAAGTTTTAAATTAGGAATTTGTTCCGGACAGGATCTGTTTGGTCTACATCCTGTTTGGTGTTCACCAATTTTTGGTTCTAACTGTTCTTGGGCTCGATCAAATGGACACTGCGAGAGAATTTTGTATGTGTCTGGGAGAAGAGAGATTTCTTGATGATTATTAACATCAGTTCTATTCTCTTTTTTATGCAATGGATGAATTAGAGCAGTTTCTCAGTCTTCTTCTATTTTATCAGTGTGTCAGATACGCCTATTACTTGAGTGATCTCGTTTGTAGTGATAAGGCCAGCTGATTTTAATAGTTCTACAATTCTTCTCCGGATGCTTTATTGTTTTTAAGTCTCTTAATTGGTTTAGTAATTTGGATTTCTTCAGGTTCTTTAGAGCTAGAGTTGGTGATATTAGTTTTCTGTGGTCGGTATTTATTCGCTGGATCACGACAGATTTTTTTTCAAAATAATTAGCAAATACCTTACAATTTTTCTCGTTGTTAGCAGCCAAACTGCCATTTTCATTTTTGAAGCGAAGACGTTGAGGTTGGTAACCGGTTAGTTTTTGCTTTGAATGTTTTATATAAGTTTCTTGTATTGTTCTTTTAGAAGTCTTTCTCGATTTCTAAAAGTTGGGTATTTTCGTAGTTTCTTTTAGTCTGTCTGATTAATTTAGATGTTTCTTTTCTTACAGTCAGAAGAACCTTGTGCGTATTTTCAGTTTTGTTACTGCTCCAGTTTTTCAATGCCTCACACCTAGACGTAAATGCTGTTTTACTATCCGCCTTTGAACAAGGGTGCTTTTGTTTCTTTCAAAACGGAATTAAATTTTGTTCTGTTTTGATGAACTTTTCTTTTAAGCTTTGCTGATTGTTAAACTGTTTTTTGTGAAGTTCGCTTGTTAGAGTTGGGATTATTCTAGCAGTGTCCAATTCTGGGATAACATATTGTTGTTTCGGAGAGTTTTTGAGGTTGAAGCTGTACTTTTATTCACGTTAAATAATGGTCTGAATCAATATTAGTCCCTTTCATAACTTGGAAATTTACAATTTTTTTTGTGGTAATGGCATGGCATCGCTACAGGTTCGATTTGAAATTCCCCAATAAATGTATTGGGTACCTGCCAAGTTTTTTCCTTAGAAGAGTTCTTTTTAAAAGTGGTGACATGATTTTCAGGGTAAATTTTTGAACCTTTCAACAAGTCTTTGGCTATTTTTGTTTCTTCATTTAATGGCAGGAAATCCACCCACCGTTTTCTTACATTTTTCTCTTTACACAATTGAGCAGTAAAATCACCCATTAAAATTTTAACTTGTTTTGAGGGCATTTTCGAGATGATGCTTTCATACGTTTCCCAAGCTTCATTAAGTTCTTTAGGTTTTTTACGGTTATCCTCATTGACTGGCATTTGGGCGTTACTGAAAATGTACGGTCTATTCAGCATTTAAGAGAAATTGTCATCAGTCTGTTATTAATGGGTTTTACATCCGTTATTGAATTTAAAATATTTTAGGAGACTGCAAAGCCAACTCCTAGATGTGATGTGTTATTAAGAATTTTGTTGTTAGTTTTACTTTTTTAAGGGCCGATAACTGCCGAAAGCCATGGTGTTATGTCCATCATTCATTTTTTTGAAGTTCCAAAATTTTAATCTTGTGTTATTTCAATGTATCTCCCAATTTAAGAAGTTTACTTGGTTGCAAAAGTGTTTGTATGTTAAGTGTTGCAAAAAAGTATTTATATTGGTTTTAAGTTGGCATAGGGCTCTGGATTCTTCTGCTGAATCACACTGTATTTTAACCTGGCAGCCCCAGAATCCGGAAGACCAGTTGCTGCAGTAATACTGGCGGTGGATTGACCATCTGGAGTAATACTGTGATAATCAAAATGCCCCATGATGATTGTACCTGGAATCGGTTGGGGTTGAGTTGATTCACTGAGTGAACTCAGAGTGTTAAGAGTGGAGGGGTTCGTTCCAGAATATGAATTTCGGCTGCACCACTGGTGAACGGACGCTGACCACTTTGCCACTTGCTACGGGACAGAATTCGATTTTGTTTTGTCTTTGTCTGGGACAGCTTATTCTGCATTCACAGTTGCCCACCACATTTACTGTCCGCCACCTGTGACCTCTCCAGTACCCTTGGCAGGGTCGGCTTCTTAGACGTTTAGTTACAAAGTCCTGAAGCCTGGAATTATAATACTGAATTCTCCATAACTTTGGAAACGTAAGAGACACATCTAAGACCAATTGTGAAATCAGTACGAAAATTTCGTTTACGAAGACAAATTCACACATCAGTTGATGGGCGTTTCAGTTTTGTGAAAGGGTTGTAGAAATAATAGTGCACTCAAGTATAGTTGCTACTACATTAATACACAATCAAATAAATTTAATGCGTCAAGAGAAAAATTTCTTCAAGTTAATACTGATGTAATTAAAAATATGGTTAGTTTTCAGGCAATTAAACTATACTATGTATATAAGGTTGTAATACGACTCGTGATGTCACATCCCGTAACCTGGTGAAGAGAGACAAGGCTTTATAAAGATTTTAGAAAGACTCTAAATGACATTTCAGACTGAATTAATTCTGTGATTGGTTCTGTAGACCTGCATTATTTTACCTTACGTGGATACCATTCAAATTTAGGTGATTACCTCTGCAAAAATATGTATGATGGCCAGTTGTTACCATAAGTGCCTTTTGTAAGTTGTTATCAAATAAATAACCTGCTGTGAACAAATGTATTGGCTTATCAGCATTTAGAAGGCATACTTCCACAGTTTTCCGTATCAATAGTACAGCTTTAACGGTCACTGAGAATCACTCACCCCCAACCACATATACTCAATACTTTTAAAACCACAGCTTCACCTCACAGTATCCAGCGTCTAGAGCAGAATGTAGGTACTTCAGTTGGGCATTTCCTGCCAATTCCCACTGCGCTTTCTGTGAAGTTCTGCATCCTGCAAACCCTTTGAAAAGCTCCTTTTTCAGGGGATATCGGGAAACAGCGGCCATCCTATGGAAATCACTCGCCATTCAAAACAGCACCACCATTCAGCTAGACCAACGGAAGACCGGGCTATTATCTCCAGAGTGGAAAATAGTCCCGGTCCACTGAAACCGGAGTTTGCAGTAGCGACCACCAGAAGCCGACAGTCGCGGACAGGACCTCATATGTTACTTACACACTCGCGGCAGGTAATTTTCTGTCATTTCTCTCCATTCGAAAACTAGCAAAATTTAAAATTTGTTTACTAAACGCGATGAGAAGCGAATTTATAAAAGGGAAACGTTGCTGTAATGGGATTTTCAGTCTTTGTTATCTACACTTAAACAGGTGAAGCTGAACGGTAAATAGTGAGCCGTTAAGAACGCATTCTAAACTTTTTTATAGCTTCCGTGAGTCATAGATGATGGTATCCAGTTGTTGTCGCTGCGATTACAACGTTCGTTCTGGGTCACGATTTGTGTTAAAGACTCCACAATTTCTGGTGCGTCCTCTGCCACCCATTCAATGACGCACACATTAGCGCACGGAGCATAGGCAATTAGTGAGTGTGCATTGGATATCTCCCATTGCCTATTTCAACGACTCGTGTCTTTTAATTAAAGTCACACAATGGAACGGTTTATCTGCTTCTGTTTTCATTTGGTACGAAATTTCTACGACATTTCTAGAGCGACTTTCTATGTTCTTGTGTGTACGGTTCAACATGCGACATCAGGAATGAAGTACGACCTACTTCACCAATATCTCACGGGGAGACAATACTGAAGAATAGCTAGGAAAGTGATGCAATTTTAGCCTCAACAAGCGCATGATGCGGCAAAAGTGTTGACCCAACCAGTTCTACGAAACAGAAAACAGCCCAAAGAAAGACCAACTTACATTTATAAGACCTGTAATTCTAGATAAAGGTTTCGACAATGTTGAGTGAAATACACTCCTTGAAATTCTCACTGTAGCATGGATAAAGTACAGAGAGCCAATGTTTGCCAACAACTTTTGCAGAAACCAGACTGCAGTTATAAGAGTCGCTGGACGTGAAAGTGAGGCATCAGTTGAGAAGCGAGTTTGTGTAGGTGTCAATGGGCCCAGGTCAGGTCGACGAGGGTTTGGGAATCTGTAGGATTTTTTCCAATGAAAGATCTGATTCAGAATTAATAACATTGCTGCGTTCAGTGTACGGAGCACCGACGAACGTGCAAAGGGCTGTTAGCCAGTCACAGTGATCAAAAGATAAAGTTTATTTTGCATCAGAACAAAGTCGATAAAAGTTGTAGAAGAAATTCCGAGTCATTGCTAGATTGAAAACGATTCCATAGAGAGCTTTCAGCCTGCAACCGATTTTTCAGATGGCGGCCTGCAGTTAAGACGTGACTCCTCCCCCATGCTGCCTACTGGCTGTCCGAACGGGTGCATAGTGGGCATGTTGTAAGCAGAGCACGTTCCACATGAGCAAACAACTTCTGCTGAACTGATGATCGTATTCGGCGCGTAGTCCACAATGAACATTACAAAAAATATTGAAATGAAAAATTAAAAACAAATGAAACATTAAAATATCAATCAAAATAGCTAGGAGAGTAATAAATTATTTCCAATGGTATTCAGTCCTCAATTCAAACAAGCTGTAAAGGTAACCATTAATTAATTAACACTCAGAATCAAAGTTCCGAGGGAAAATATTAAAACTCTGAGGTTTCCCGATGACATTCGGATATTCGGATTCTGTCAGAGACGGGAAGCAGATGAAAGACTAATTCAATGGAACTGATAGTGTATTGCAAAGAAGGCTACCAACATAAGTGAAACAAACGTCCTGGAATATAGTAAAATTAGTAGAAGAAACTTACGTTATGCTGAAAAAGTTAAATTAGAAAATGAGACATTTGAAGTGGAAGATAAGCTTTGCTATTTAGGCAGAAAAATAGCTGACTATGGTCGAAGTATAGAGGATTTAAAATATAAACATACATTTGAAACAATGGAATTTCTGGAAAAGAGAACCATCGAAAATAAATGTCTTACGATGCAGTTAATGAAGGTATAGTAAATCTGAAGGTATAGTAAATCCTTTTGAGGAACTGATAGTGTAGAAAAGAATATAACAGAAGTTTTTGAAATGTAGCGCTACAGAAGAGTATTGAAGATTGAGTCAAACAACTAATGCAGAGAAACTGAGAGAGTTTGGGAAAAAAGAAATTTATGTCACGATTTCAGTAAAAGATGGCATCGGTTTATAGGACACTGCCTGCTGAGTCACAAAGTCATCAGTTTGTTAAAGGACGGAAGTGTGCGAGTAACAAAAGAAGCAGAGGCAAGAATTAAGTATAATAAGTGCTTTAAAATTAATGTGTACTGTACTGCTGATGCTGAAATGATTACGCTTATCAAAGATAGACTAGTGTGGTGAGCTGCATCAAGCCTGTGTTCGAACTGAAGATGACAGCACAAATAACACCTTCCAAACCAAAGGTCAGTTTAACTAGTTTGATAGCAAGTTGGGGGTTTTACACATTCCAGGAAAACGAGTTAAGGGTACGTTACGACAGTCAGATGTCACTCTCAGTCACAAGATCACAGAAGGCCACAAAATGAATGACGTTTATGAACTGAACAGATCTGAACCACGAAAACTCAGAACTTAAAAGAATGGTTCTACGTAAAACGTTTCAAGTGACTCAAACTTCGAATAGGGATGCAGGTACTTTCATAGAAGCCTACATCAGACTCTTTACATGTTGCGTGGTTTAATATGCTCTTAGTGTATTGCTATGGGTACCGAAACGGAGGATAGCCGCGCAGGATTAGCCGAGCGGTCTGAGGCGCTGCACTCATGGACTGTGCGGCTGGTACCGGCGGAGGTTCGAGTCCTCCTTCGAGCATGGGTGTGTGTGTTTGTCATTAGGATAATTTAGGTTAAGTAGTGTGTAAGCTTAGGAACTGATGACCTTACCAGTTAAGTCCCATAAGATTTCACACATTTGAATAACGGAGGATAACAAAGACAAGACCGTAATACTGAATTCGGCCTTCCGTAATTTCTTCACTCCGGAAAATCGTAAGACAGTCTTTTAGTCATCGTACGAACGTCTAAAAGGCAGATATTGAGATAACCGATCGCGGATTACAAAATCAACTACAATCACTCAGTGGTGGAAAGGCATCTGGACCAGAAGTGAGACCTATTACATTCTACCAAGTTTGTACGAAAGAACTTTCTCCCCTTCTAGCAACAGTTGATTGTAGATCGGTGAAGTAAAGAAGGGACACATAGCGACTGGAAAATGCACAGCCCAGTCTCGTTTTGAAGAAGTGTAGTAGAACAGATGCAGTATATTGTAGGCTTATATCATTGACGTCCATCTGTTCTACAATAACGTAATGTGTTTTATGCTCAAGAATTATGACGCTTTTGGAGAACGGATATCTCCTCTACAGAAATCGAGATGGGCTCCATAGAGATCTGGTGAGTCAGCTCACCGAGCGAGGTGGCGCAGTAGACAGTACATTGGACTTGAATTCGGAAGGACGACGGTGCTATCCTGAGATTCATTTTTACTGATTTCCCTAAATTGCTTCAGGCTGATGCCGGGATGGTATCTTTTTAATGGACACGGCCGAATTCCTTCGTTATCCTTCCTTAATCTGATGGGACCGATGACCTCCTCCAAATCAACCAAGCAACCAACGAAACAGTTCCGTCTGTTCCTCCATGAGATTCATAATACGGTTGACAATGGTGCTTAGGTTAATGCCGTTTTCCTCGACTTCTTGACACCGCGCCGCACGGCCCGGAGGACCCCAAGAAAGTCTGACAGGATTGTTACTGTTAACAATGTATGTAAATGATCTAGTAGAAAGCGTCGGAAGCTCTTTAAGACCATTTTCAGATGATGCGGTGGTCTTTAAGAAAGTAGCAATGCCAGAAGGCAGTATCGATTTGCAGAACGACCAGCAGAGAATTGATGAATGGTGCAGACTAGCGCTGTTGACCATGAACGTAAATAATGTAAAATATTGCTCGTACACAGGAAAAGAAATGCACTACTATACAAATAGACTATTGATGACAAACTGGTGGAAGCACTAGTAACTATCCAAAGGGACATTAAGTGGAGTGACCACACGAAACGTAGTAGCAAAAGCAGATAGAATGCTGAACAAACTACAATGGCAGGCGTTACAAGAGAGGCGTAGTGCTTCAGGGGGAGGTTTACTGTTGCAATTTCGAGAAAGCGTTCTCCGCGAAGTGTTGGATGCTGGCACAGTGGGGGAGCGTTGCATGGTCCGATGAATCCGGATACCTCCTCCATCATGCCGATGGGAGGCCGCGAACCCGTCGTCTTCCAAGGGAACTGTTCCTTGACACCTATACTGTGGGAAGGAGATAAGCAGGTAGCGGCTTCATTACGCTCTACGGAAGAATCCCGTGGACATCCATGTGGCCAGTGGAGCTCGTGCAAGGCACCATGACGGGCAAGGAGTATCGTACACTGGTTGTAGAACACGTACACCCCTTCATGACGAGCACATTTCCCGTCGACAGTGGCATTTTCAGCCAAGATAATGCGCCATGTCACAAAGGCAGGAATGTAATGGTGTGGTTAGAGGAACAGAGTGGCTCATTACAAATAACATGCTTGCCCCCAGTTCGCCAGATCTGAACCCTATCGAACACATCTGGTATGTGATTGAATGTGGCGTCAGAGCTCATGGACCCCTTCCCCGGAATTTACGGAAATTAGGTGACTTGTGTGTGCTGATTTATTGCTAAATCCCTCCACCGACCTACCAAGACGTCATTACTTCCATGCCACGTCGCGTTTGCGCTGTTGCGACATACCTGCTTTTATGTAGGTGGTCATAATAGTCGTGGTGATCAGTGTAGTCTAAGTCCTGTACACGACAGTATCATTAAAGATGTATGGTGTGAATGTGAAACGAATGCCAGCTGCTCCATTTAAAAGGAACCACCAGAGCATTTGCCGTACATGTTACAGGTGAATCCCAGAAACCCTGAAATTGGACTACCCGACGGCGATTTGAAATGCCTTCATCCAGGTTGTGAGAACAGTGTCCTACCGTTGCGCGACCTCGCTTGGCACGAACTCTTGATTATAGTAAACTACTTAATATTCAAATAGGGCGGAATGGCCATACAGATATGAAAAGTTAGAATAGCATGAAGATGTACTTGTGAAACTACAAAACGTGAGGTTACTGAAACTGAAATACTTGTCGTGTTATGCAAGTGCGAAATACATTACAGAGTGTACACAGTACTGAAAATAAAAGTAGAGAACATTTGTAATATTGTGAGCGTAACCGTAGGATTTACACTTCATTGACACTCAGCACTGAGCACATGTCCCTTATAACACGCTGTTAAATCAGCTCCGTGACATTCTTTTGGTGTCGGATGTGAAAAAGGCGCTTGAAGCCGTAAGGCGGATCCGAGGTCTGAAAAATTGTGGTATTAATAATTGGAATAAAGGTGGGTGTTGGTGGAAGGGGGGGGGGGATGAGGGGGAGTGGACTAGATGAAAGAAGGCGATGATGGCGACACATTTTCCTCTCTCCACATTTTGATACTACTGTTCAGAATGTAGGCTGTTTTCCTAGTATATGCACGCAGTTAGGCCTTTTTTACGACACTTATAGATTCATGAGGTATCGTCTAGCTTTAAATGTTTTATAAATGAGCAAAATAAACCTATATTTAACTTCTATTAATTTGGTTATGTGGGACACATATAACAAATATGTCAAAATATCCTGTATCATTTAAGAGAGAAGTTCTGTTTTCAGATTAGAGCACTGGGCCAAATCAGAACATAAGAATGGACCTAACTCTATAACAACGCACTCAATTACCTAACTTGGTTATAAAAGACAGATTTCAAGTTCCGCAATACAGTGTTAGGACTCATGTAACTAAAATGTGTTAAAATTGTATAGAATCCGAAATAAAATTTTATAGAATCCGATATCACTGAGATTTTGTGAAAAAAGCCAATATTTGCGAAAGGTCGAAGACGCTGTACCCCGGTGACCTGGTCTGATTGTTATTGGTACTGGTTAAATGATACGAAGTTTCTTATTTTTTAAAAATAATGTAAATAGTATTGAAAAAGAAGTAGTTGCTCATCGACAAAGTGTGAATAAAATAGAAATTCGCCAAGGCTTTCGTAATGTCATTGTTTGGATATGAGGATACTGTGTATAGACAATGGGGAAAAGAACCACAAGCAACTTCGAAATCCGTCCTTTTATTACAGCAGATTTCAATTGTTACCTAATCACCTACAATGCTAATGATCTCAATACAGGAGAATCGGCGACAAACATAAATTAGTTAATTGAGTCACAAATTTTTGTTGTAGTTATAGTTAGTTTAACCCTTCGGTGGGTGAGGCTTTCATACTTCCATGAGTGGGCGCGTTGCAGCTTCTGCACCACAGTTACTTTTACATTTTCAACCTAATGAAAAATAATCATCACATTAATAATAAATAGGTAAAATGCATCAATTTCTTTTTCCGTAATTTCAGCACTTGCTTTTGGACCTGGCAAAACTTTTAGGATGTTCTTCGTCTTGGTTTTAGGAGAAGAAGGGAGCGGTTAACTTTTCCAAATAGTTTCTTTATCTTTTCCTACGTAAAATCGGTAATCCTCTGTTTGTTGTCTCCCCCCTTCAACCAGGTGTTCATCTGTTTCCTGTGTTGATTGTTCGGAGTCACTGCTGTGGTTTTCTTCTTCAATAACCTCCTCTTCCAACTCAGATTCACATGATTCTGACAATTCTTGTAATTCTTCTTCAGACAATTCTCGCAGTACTTTCTCATAGTCTTCAGGACGTACAATTTGACGGTGCCTGTCAAATTCCTTCTTTTTCTCCATTTCCACGCTTTTATGAGAACTAAGGAAACACATGTTTTTGTAAAAGTAATATATTGTAGCAAATCGATATCCAAGACTGTAAAAATTAATGAAAATTGCATATGGGAACTTTGATTCGATTCGAATATTCGTTATGTACTAATATAAAAGGAAGATTCCCTTGAGGTGAAAGAAAAACACAAGTATAGTGTAAGAGGTCCGAGCAGATGTAATTTCGATGTATTGCTCATGCACTGCCTGCGATATGCAAGGTCTCTGACCAGAGAGCAGTGTTGACTGCAGTACGAACTGTGTAGCTGTAGCAGTAAGTTGTTGCTAGTCCGGAGTCCGCTCTGGTCTGGTATGGTATATCGTGTTGGCTGCCCCGGTCGCGGTGCAGCAATGTCGGAGCCTGAGTATTATTGTACAGGGTAAAAAGCAGCCTCGCGCATATGTAGCAATGTTATCTCAAGTCCCATGTAAATGTTTCAAAAATCTCGTAATAATAATCTTGCTCATAAAAAGTAACTTTTAATAAGCATTTATTTCAATTTAATGAATTTACTAATTTCTCCCATCCATGATCATCACGATTGTTGCAAAAAAAAAACAAAAAAAAAAAAATCTGTTGCTTCCTTTCATAAATGAGAGATATATCGGCCAGCATTGCACAGAGCTGTGCCGGAAAAATTTATTGTAGGAGCAGATATATCCAGCGACTTCATTGAGATAAGAATTTTTTCCTTTTTTATTCAGAATGATCTTTCAGGGCCATGACGCAGCACTGCTGTCGTCCAAAATTTACCAGGTTAATTTCACAGTGAATTATTGAAAAGTCATAAGTGAGCGACAATTTCACTGAGATGTTAGTTACATTGTTTTATTACCAGGTTACTGAATTTATTTTTTTTATTGGGACGTTACCCTCAATGTGAACGACATAATTACAATTTTTAGTGTTGAGAGGTTTAGGAATTTTTCTGTTTTGAGGTTACGCTAAATGTGAATGAATTTTGAGCTTAGATCAAATCAGAAAGAATTTTGCGGGTAGATTAAATGTAAACGAATTTTGTGTGGGGGTTAATATGAAAATAATTTTGTAGGGAGGTTATAAATGTAAATGAATTTTGTGGGGGGGGTTACACTGCGAAAGAATTTTGTTTTGAGGTTACACTAAATCAGAATCATCATCCATAATATTTTTTTTTATTTTATGGGGAGGTTACAATAGAAAATAGTTAGATCACAAGACGTGTAGCGGCAAACACACCGCAAACGCAACACTCGCGTTTCAAACAATAATAGCGACCAAACTGCTGAAAGCATGAATAGCGCAAATGTAGTTAGTGGTGACATCCGTTGAGAACAACAAATACGTATCTGGACGTGGACGCAACTGTAACGCTATCAGTGATACTAACAGAAAATTAAATCTTGCGGCTATCTGCGGCATGCGTGCCCACCGAAGGGTTAATTACAAAACAGGAGAATCAGAAACAAATATAAGATAGCTGACATCGTACAGAAAGTGCAGACATAAGCATCACACAGTTACATGCCCGTGTGGTACTTACGTTTGTATTTACAATACGTTGTAAGCTATCTTATATTTGAAACTTCCTGGCAGATTAAAACTGTGTGCCCGACCGAAGTGCTCTCTTATATTTGTTTCTGATACTTCTGTTTTTTAATTTTTAGCGTTGAAGATAATAGCTGAAATCTAGCTCTGCCGTAATGAACAGACGGATTTCGCGATTAATTGCTGCCCTTTTCTCGATTTGCTATTATATACAGTGATAGCTGAAGACAACGGGATCATATGGATTCCAATCTGATTATAATACTGTGTATGATCTGTGTATGCAGGTCAGCACTTTTACCAATAAATATCCTGCTAGCAGTAGGACACTGTATTGTTCAAAAATGTTCAAATGTGTGTGAAACCTTATGGGACTTAACTGCTAAGGTCATCAGTCCCTAAACTTACACACTACTGAACCTACATTATCCTAAGGACAAACACACACACCCATGCCCGAGGGAGGACTGGAACCTCCACCGGGACCAGCCGCACAGTCCATGACTGCAGCGCCTCAGACCGCTCGGATTTATATTGTAATAAGACAGTTATTTTATAAGTTTGATTAAATCAAATGTAGCGCAAGTACATATAGGAAAAACAAAAATGAAATTTTTGCTGATAGTGACTGGATTCTATAGTATAGCCTGTATGAAGAAGATTTTTCATTTTTTGATTCAAATGGCTCTGAACACTATGGGACTTCACTGCTGGGGTCATCAGTTCCCTAGAACTTAGAACTACTTAAACCTAACTAACCTAAGGACACCACACACATCCATGCCCGAGGCAGGATTCGAACCTGCGACCGTAGCGGTCGCGCGGTTCCAGACTGTAGCGCCTAGAAACGCTCGGCCACTCCGGCCGGCACATTTTTTGGAATGTAAATTTTAACAGCGATTCTGTTCAGCCAATCACAGCTGGTAGGCCATGATGACCAATATTTTAATATGAAATGAGGAAAATGCAAGCTAATCAAGAGGAGAAAGTATAAATTTGAATCCAGAGGTGATGAAAAACCTAATTCAGTATTTCAGCTTAGAGTTACTCATTATTAGGAAAAAATTTATATCTTTTATTGACAGTATCCATTCCCATATACGCTCGGCCAATTTCAAATTAATAATAACATACTATCACACGGGAAGACGGTGTTTTCGTCCATTTGAGAGTTTAAAACATTTTTTCAGGCAAAAAGAAGTTAATGAACTATGATGCTGTTGAAATATGGCTGACGTCCCGTGTGGAAAAAGACAAAACATTACACTCAGCAACGACAGTACTTTAAAAGGGAGTAACCATAGCAGGGAAACGAAACGCAAATAGAAAAGGAAATGGCTTTTGCACGACAGTGCTGCCATATGTGGTAGAAAATGTTGAAATCTCGTTGCATATAAATTCTAGACATCAAAGGCTTAGAATACTAGTGGACGAAACGTACTGCTGCAGTGTAGCATCGCAGTACTGGCCTGTTACGATGCGTTGCGAGGTAAAAAAGCTTTATCTTAATGAGAGTAAAACAGATTTTTTATGAGGTCAACACATAACTGAAAAGACGCAGTATTACATTTTCGTCTCGGAACTTATGAGCCCTGCAGAGCTTTTTCTATGACTGAGCTTGCCTCTATATAGCCTCCAGGGGCTGCCTCTACTATAATCACGGCTCGTATCGCCCCTGGTGACTCCTTTGTGGGGGAATCGCCGGCGCCGCTCCATACAACGGATCGCGTGGTTGTCTCCTGCGCGTACCGCGTCCATTTCAACGACAGCAAGGTAATCCTGTCCAGTACATCAGTCCTGTCACTTACTACCTGTCACGATGCAGCGAGAAACAGGTAGTGAGTTCCTATCATTTTGACAGCTGTATCGATTATGGTAAGATGAGTTAAATTTTTATAACCACTCAGGATAGATGGTGAGAACGGTATCGATGGTAGAATATCCTGAGAATTTAGAGATAAGGAGCCAATGATTGTTAAATGAATACGGTTTTTAATCAGGAAACAGTGCAAAGCACATCTGAAATGTATCATAAAAAGCAAATGTCTGCTCTATCAACGTTGTTCGCACTGTTTTTAAAACAGACAGGTAACAAATAAATGATTGTCTATGGTGATGAAATGTTCCATACGTTTCTTACTTTGTTTCTCCCTTGCACTCTTGGCGATCTGCAGTGCCCGAGAATAACTACAAGCAGTAGTTCCCCGTACATTTATTCGGGAAGGTTCATAGGCAAACAACGATTGTTCTCTGCAAGGATTCACTCTCAGATCAGTTTAGAGAACGGTCTCGATCCTTGCTATGACCCGCGAAGCAGGGTTAGGTATTCACTATTCGTACATGACCAATAAATGCCTTGTAGCTACCCAGCTACTTAGGAACTTCGAAAAGAAGGCTACACACGTCGTCGCAAGCTAAGTCCATTACACAACGAGAGTCTCACATTGTCGGTATACAGTACGTGAAAAGTAGAAGCAAAGTCTCGTCCAGCCGCAGTGAAATGATGCCAAAAATTAGACCAAGGCTGCACAAACGTGAATGATGCAGCACATCAAATGCATTCGGAATTGCGAATAAGGACTATCACTAGCTGTGGAATGGAATGACGACAATGAAAATTTGTTCTATATTCGTCCATCATGGACAGGGAACGTCAGCTGGTTAAGTAATTGTCAATGTCAATGAAATTCTCCAACAGCAGTGAAAATTGGTATGTTATTTTATTTTATTTTGAGGGCTAGCAGTTGCAGCGTTTCATTATGCCATCTTTAGGCCCCATATGCATTTCTCTAAACAAACGAAAATGTCATATCGTTCCATAAATCCGTAGATGTCGTGAATTCAATTGTTTCGCTGGTGCTACATTCGAAGACTTGATAGGAACTGAATCAAGTCTTCCTGCTGTCGAGTCTTCCAATGAAGTACTAGTGAAACAATTGAATTCACGACATCTAGAGGTTTATCGAAATATATGATATTTTCGTTTATTTGGAGAGGTGCATATGGGGCCTCAGGAGGGCATAGTGAAATGCTCAAACTGGTAGCCTTCAAAATGAAATAAAACAACACCTTCAGTTATACGGCTGTTGGAGAATTTCATTGACATTGACAATGATAAATTGTGCTGGGCAGGGACTCAAACACGAATTCCCGCTTATCGCGGGTGGTCGGCTTACCTATCCGTTCACGAATCACGGCCAGACCACAACTTCTATATGTTGTCAACAATACATGCATGTCGAAAGGAACATTGCATCGTAATCAGAATAACACAGGCACTGCAATATCGTATGAATGATGCTGATCGGGAAGGAACCATAGAAATTCATTCTCGACTTTTTTTAAGGAGATAATGATGTGGAAGTAAGACCGTAAACCTTCAAATACTGAATATGTCATTCGATAAGGGGAGTGGCATATACAATCAATACTTAAATTTTTGGGATAAGTTTAACTGAAAAATTTAAAACATATATGGAATGTGGTAGAAGAATTAAGAACAGTACATATTATTTTCAAATTTTTGTGATACAGAGTAACCACTAGCTTACAATATTTTCAAAAGGTGGGCACAAAGTAGAATCACCCCTTCCCACTTTGGTATATTGAGGGTTGATGCCGATACCTAGTGTGCAACACTGACATCTCTGCGCAACCCAAAAGAGAGCAAGAGCGTGGTAAATTAAGCAAAGGAATTGTTCCACTGAACGATAATGCAAAACACTCCACAAAGCACACACCACAACTTTTGCTTCATTGTCCACGAAGGGAGGTTTGAAAACATCCTCCAGACTGTCGATAGCTAGTAATACGCAGATTCATCGTTCCGGCACACCAAAGCAACATCTGGGGGGACGAGGGTGGGGAGAATAGATGAAGACACTGACAGAGCAGTTCCGAATGACTGCGTGACCAGTGAGACGATTTCCGTGGTCTGTGAACTGAACGACTGGCAGAACGTTCCTACAGTTGTTTAAGGGTTTGTTATTTATTTAATCGTATGGCTAGGGCCCCCCGTCAGGCAGGCCGTTGGCTGAGTGCCAGTATTTCACTTTGAAGCCACTTCGATGACCTTGAGTCGATGAGAATGATAGGATGATGGTGAGGAGGAGGACAGCATAACACCCTCTCCCTGGGCGGAGAAAATTCCCCGATCCAGCCGGCAATCGAACCCGGGCCCAGAGGATTGACAATCCGTCACGCTGACCATTGAGCTACCGGTGGTGGACAGGGATTTGTTGACTGTTTTGAAAAATAATGTCGCACAAGGCGATTCAGTTACCGGTACCGATCGAACCCAGAATGTTATATCCAGCCTTCCCAAAACCACGAGCGAGATTTGGATATTCTCTCGGTCACTACGTGAAAACTTTTAGCCCTACAGAAAATATAAACGGGACTGGTCTGTAGGAAATTCAATGCAGTTAAATTTTATACTGGGATACGTTTCCGCTGGAGGGAACGGTTTTAGATTTATTCAAGGAAAAAGTACACAGCTGTGTAATAGCTCCACGCTCTGCTATGATGCCTGCTGAGGTCTACTGACCATGTGCTCCCACCCTAAACAGCGGTGCTTGCCGATAAAAACGGAAAAATAAGCAGAATTCCACACTTGCACTTGCAAATGCAATTATGACTCTTCAGATGATTTATGCACAACCTGGATCACTGATGATCTGGTACACTCAACACTCTTAAAACACTGTCATCGACCAGCCAGGTCCAAGACTTGCCTGCTACACCTGAAAGGACCATTGGTCCACTTTACTATTTCTGTGCAGCTCCACCAAACTGTGTCACGTCCAGGCTTTTCGTTCTGTCAAATTCCGGAGCTGAGTCAGAGCAATCTGGAAGGCCATTTCCTGCTAACACTAATAACAACTCCTCTGCAAAGTGCTACTTTCCGTCAGTGAGCGTCAAAATTTTATTTCCTATAGGTACTGGTAAACACATTCCGTAAGAAGAAAGTCATTCGCCTCTAAACCAGGTACTGCAGGCTCCAATGACAATCCATTTGTAAGGGTTGTGCAAACACTGAGCCTTCACCTCCGGGCTGAGCAAAGCGTCTCTCCCACAAATACCGAAAACCAGCTCTGGCACCCAAAAAAAACCAAACAAGCGTTGTTCATGATGGTTTAATTTGTTGTTAAGATATTGAGAGCGTACGAACATTGAAGAGTTAACCAAGAAGACTATGAAGATAGAGATTCGATTCTACACGGAGGCTTACAATCAATCGTTCTTCCCTCGAACTGCTCGCAACTGAAACAGGAAATGGGGAAAATGACAGTGGTACACAAAGTACCCTCCGTCACACACCGGATGGTAGCCTGCTGTGTGTAGGTATAGATGTAGAAGGAGCATTCAATAAGCAATGCAACACATTTTTTTTTTCTGAAAGCTAGTTGGTTTTCTTTAGGATGCCAATACACCTTATTATTTCCCACTCTTTTACCCACAAACCCTATTCTTCAACATAATCTGCGTTCAGTTCAATTGTCTTACGGCACCTTACTGGGAAGGCCTCTATGCCCTCACCGTAACCACTGTAGTAGTTGACGTCGGATCCAACGCCATGTTCCACCAGTAACCTCCAGATCACCCATGTATTGGTTCGTGTGGAGTGCTTCCTTCGTTAGGCCAAACAGATGGGAGCTGGAAGGTGGGAAATCCAGGCTATAGGGTGGATGACCTGCTCTCTCAAGCGCAAGAGTGAGACCTTGAGTTGTCATGGAGAAGGTGGATTTTTGTGTAGTCGATGAATATTCAATTTCCTTAAGTAGCACAATACACCTCCGAGTTAATCGATGCACTAAGAGGGAGTACTTCGAACAGAATAACACCTTAAGAGTCCCAACAGACCATCGTCTTGAATTTACCGGTTGAGGGTGCGACTTTGAACTTTTCCTTTCGTTGCGGCACTCCATGAATTGCAGAGTTGCCGTTTTTTCCGTTTCAAAGTGATTAACCCATACTTCCTAGCCTGTGATGATATCGACAAAAACTGTCACTATCGGCCTAGTTACGCTCATGAAATATTTCACTTATTCTCCCTCGTTGCTCTTTATAGTCTTATGCTAGGCATCGAGGAACTCAGCAGGCACATACCTTTGAGTAACCCAACTGGTGGACGTTTGTGTCAGCAGTAAAAACGGAAACGTCCAGTTGAGCAGCGAGGTGCTTGATTGTGATCCGTCGATCACCCCGAATGGTGGTATTCGCACGTTTGAACACTGCGTGCGGCCTGCCGGCACGCGGGAGATCCGAGAGGTTTGCGAGGCATAGTTGCTATGATAACAGACGCCTCGCCCGACGACACAATGAGATCTTTTTCACTGCCAGGCATTCTGGAAGTGCCTCTCAGTATCTACAATGGTCTGGTTTTCCGCCAAAAGAAACTCAATACAGCTCTCTGGCTGGAACGCATCTCCGTCAGAGATGCCATTTTGAAGATTACGTTTAGATCCGGCATCTAACGGAACTCGATGAAACTAGAGGGGCTGAAGAGGGAATATTTTACCATGTCATACAAAAGATTTCGCATTTTTTCAACGGAAATTATCCAAAAATAAAAATAGCTGCATTACTAATTGAACCCTCGTCGTAGATGTAGAGCATGAACCCAATGGCATAGCCAGGAAGAATGTATTCGAATTTGTCTGTCGCGGAATTTACCAATAGAACACTTGAAAAATATTTTAATGTATAGCGTAGCTCAGTGCAATGCTGAGAAAGTCGGACCACTATACTTTTAAACATTAGGCAAAGGCGTCATCTAAGTACAGAATTGTATGGTAGTGCTTAGAATCGTTTGGGAAGCAGAAAGGTTATCGACAAAGGTTTGCACAGTTGAATGTTCATTCGAGATGTGAAGTCACAGCTGGTGCCAGCTCAGTCTTTTTACAAACTTTGATTGCAAGACGTAGTGCCCCCACCACTTTCGTTCACGAGCATCTAATCGACAATTATTGGATTGAAATACGACAGACTGCTCCGCTGCCAGCGCTGGCACGAGAATTCTTTGATTTTTTTCCATTATTGGCCTATGGGACCTAACCAGAAACTGAAGAGCATCTAGTGCAATACGAACTCTAGGACAAGCTTGTACGCATGTCAGCTGACTCCACAATAGGCCCACTAACATTGAGCCAACTAGTGCTTTCCTTTTGGACTTCGTTCGTCGTATTGCACAGCCGTTTGTGTAACTTTGTATTAGCTTCTTGCCTCTCTGATAGTTATCTCGTGGCGCGGCCGTAGTGAGGAATGTTTTCGTTGCTTCTGTGCTTGCGCGAGAGGCGGCAGTGATGTTTCTTGTTCGGATATAAAAAGTATTTAAATCTGTGGTCGGCCCCACGCTGCATGCCAATTTATGTAGTGGCCCCGATGTCCCATCAGTAATTCAAAAGGTATCTGGACGTTAGATGACCGTAGGTAAACCGACAACGATGAAATTTGTGTATTTGGGGATAGATTACATAAATTAACACTGACTAATGAAGTAACACATACGTTAAAATAGGCATATGCGTTATTCTTTTATTTTTTATTGAATCAAAGACAGGGGCAATTGCTCAACCTGTCTCACGGTCTCTTGGATTGTGTGGAAGACTTATTACATGTTAATTAATCAGCATGAGCCTCTGAATATGGTTGCGTTAGCACATTACGAAAGTTCCTTGACCTTGTAGTAATCGATACCATTGAGAGGCGGTATTATGATGTCTGATCCCCCATGGTGTGTTTCAGGTTGAAAACAGAGGCATGCCCTGTTGATCGAGTTGCACATGTAGCCTTGACTCCTCCCCCACAACCCCCCCCCCCCACCCTCACCAGTGTCACAGTGTCAGCTTTTGAAAAGGTATTACGTACTAGGTGTTCTTGAAGCGTGTCAGACGAAGAATGACCATCAGTGGACGATGGTTACCTGAGACGTATCGAACGACCAGGCGACGGGAGATTCTGTACATCAGACGTGACCAACGTCAGAAAGGATGTTCTGTGGGTTCTTCAGTCTCTCATCTCCTATACCTCTTATATTTGACCATCAGTCGTAATAAAATGTCGTTTGGATGATGATGGAAGATCTTACTGCTCTACTAAAGGAAACTTTAGCCCATGACGAGATGCTGTGTACTAGACGACAAAGACAGAGTACAAAATTTGATACAGGTGGTAGACTTTGACAAAACTGAAATAACCTGATAATATGCTACGCTGGACAAATAATTTCTATGGCATAGAGTGTAGCTGGGAAAGTAATGGCTGCAATAGGGTTGTATGTCTGGAAGGGTGATATCTTCAAGACGGGGATATTTGTTATAACTCTGGGCTAACAGATATACAAAGAAAATGAAACACGCTTTTAGTACAGAGAACGACGCTACTGTCCAAAACGAAAACTGGAGTTCTAAATTTCACTAACAAATTTATTCCACAGGAGAATCGTAAAAACATACCGCATTAGACCATCGGACAGATTCCCTTATGGACGACATAGTAATAAGCATAACTGAAGTAGAGAAACAACTAAAGGATTTGAAAGCAAATAAATCATCAAGTTCGAGTGGAATCAAGATCGAATTTAGAAAGAGTACTTTACGACACTGGCCACTTACGTAGCTTGCATTTATCGCGAATCTCTTGCCCAGCGACTGGAAAAAACCGCAAACACCTCCGGTAGATAAATACAGGAAAGTTAAAAGAACGGACCCGCAAAATTACAGACCAACATCCTCACTTCTGTTTGCTGGAGAATCCTTTAACATACTCTTAGTTCGAATATAATAAACTTTCTTAAGACAGAGATGCTCATGTGGGTGAATCAGCGTGGTTTTAGGAATCATCGCTCTTGCGAAACTCACCTTGCTCTTTTCTCACATGATGTGCTGAAAACTACGTGTGAAGGACCACAAGCAGATGTCATATTTCTAAATTTCCGTAAAGCATTTGACACGGTGCCCCATTGCAGTTTGTTAACGAAGGTACGAGCGCATGGAATAACTTCACAGATATGTGAGTGCCTCGAAGACGTCTTACGTAATAGAACCCAGTATGTTGTTCTCGACGGCGAGTGTTCATCAGAGACGAGGGTAGTATACGTATGATGAGTTATGACAGCAAAAGGAACCTGTGACCACTAGAGGTACTCTAGTTTATTATTTAAGGTTTACTATTATATATCAGTTTAATTTTTTGTCAAAAGTAATCCTAAACCATATTCTGAAATAGTGTCTTGTGTCTCCACTAGGCAGTGCCACAAGTTCCTCCAAAATCGTAACACAACACACACGCAAATGTAATAGTAACTAATGTAAATCCACCCGATGATGGAGGTTTAAATCTTCGAAACGCGTCGTGGAAATAAGTAAAACGGTGACTGGTAACAGTAAACTTGTTGTTTCATTTAATGAAAGTCTTCATAACGACGCAAGTACTTCTAGTCATATATAATACTAGTAAATTTGTTTCTATTTTCTATGACACTGATAAATTAATTACGTGAAAATAAAGTAATAATCAAGACAGACTTTGCTGATTACGACTTCACTGCTGAAGAAGACACAAATAAGAAACAGGAAATAAATATAAAGATTGTCTTCCATTATTCAGAGAGAGCACAACTTTTATCGGAGTTAATTTTATCATAATAAAAATCTGTTGCCGTTTCAGGCGCTCTAAAAGCAAGCCTGCAAAATAAACAAGAAAATAGAAAAAAATTAATTATTATCTACATTATACATACCGTTGTAGAGCAAGAAACTCTCATAAATTATTACAAAAGACTTATTCCTCTGGAAAGACGATATAGGTTTCTTACGATCAAGGTATTGTTTATATCATCAGTAGCTGTACCCGGCGAACTTAGTTCCGTCTCTGAAAATCTTTATATGTTATAGCTGACCCGGCAAACGTTGTTTTGCCATATAAATTATCTCTAGCCTATAAGAATAACCTATACGTGTAACACAATATTCGTTGTTTGCGGGAGCTCGTGACTAAAACAATAATAATGGCCGAATGCTGCGCAGGGAGTGAGTGAGAAAAGGTTTAAGAACTTCTTTGTTCCATTAAAAGAATTTGATCGTACGATACATTTCCGTACGATAAATACCGACGCGTGCGCTCTAGGCCTAAATGTCGGTTTGGCGAATGACGCGTGCTACCTAGTTAAACTTCTCGGTCTAGTTGCGTCGATTCAAAGAGGAATATTCGAGTCGTTGCTTTTGGTACGTTTTCTTCGATTACCTATCTATCGAATAGTGAAAGACCATCAGCGGTAGACCCAGTTATCGACCGGGGTTGAAAATGCCACATCATAAAAAAATAAAAATAAAAAGTTCTGTCCAAAAAATAAGAAAAAGTTTTTGGGGTGGACCACGCTTATCACTTAAGGGCATGTAAAACAGATTACCGCCGATTCTCAGACGTACCGAATATACATTTAAAATTTCATCAGAATCGATCTAGCCGTTGTTCAAGTGATAATTGATCAGTTATCGACCGGGGTTGAAAATTATTAAATTACTAAAATCGCTATTAGGACATAGGGGTTGGTGGTAGAAGGGTGAAAATTTAGGGTTGTGTGTATTTTATAATGCAACATCATAACAAAATAAAAATAAAAGTTCTGCCCAAAAAATAAGAAATTTTTTTTTGGGTGGACCACCCTTTTCACTTAGTGGTAAGAAAAATAGATCACGACCGATTCTCAGACCTACCGAATATACATGTAAAATTTCATCAGAATCGATGGAGCGTTTTCGCATGAGTATGACAACTAATATTGTGACACTAGAATTTTATGTATGAGGATTCACATTCTATGTGCTTCTTCCAATAATTTATTTAAACTCGTTGAATGAATTACACATGGATCCCAGACTTAAATATATCTGAGGTGAAGTTTCATTGCCCGTTATACATACTGCATCTCCTAACGAGTAATTTCCAAGATCACTTGCAAACGATATATATATAACGCGCTACTGTCATGGCGCGAGATATCGATTTTGCTCACACTGTTGGCAGTAACAACAACGGAATATGACAGTAACGGATCTTCTGCATGTTGTACACGCAGCAGTGAGAAGCCCTTTTTTGCCATAGCCAATACAGACACTGAAACATGTACAGTTCGTCACAGTGACATAACACTCCTCAGGGCAAGAACCATAGTGATCCCGAACGGTATAAGTAGATAATCCAGTTTCTGAACCAGTGACTTCAACGTATATTCTTTAACTCAACAAGAGACTAAAATAATACCTTGCTGTATCGTCAGTACACATCTATCGAACTACGTGTTCTTCCTGATCGTACTTCTTCTGTGTCATTTCCTACAATGTAACTGAAACGGGGAATCAAATCTTCTTTTTTTATTACCAAGGTTCACAAACGTCTCCCCGCAGCAGTCCACGCAGCAATAGATATTCCGAACAGAAGTCGAAATTGCTTTCCACAGTAAACAACTTCAGAATTATTTCGCTCATCTGTAGAACACCTGCTGCCAAGTTACACCTTACAAGATATTCTGTTATCAACACTGCAAACAAATGAAATAGATATGCCGCCGTGACATTCACGCGCTTGGTATATATCGGTTGCAAGTGATGTTGGAAATTATCTTCCAGTACATCCCTCACTACGTAAGTATAATATAAGTCTAATAAAACTATTATCTTCATCCCCTTGGAAGAAATTTATTGAACCTGCGTGTTTTCAATATGTAATTTCAGCCCAAACAATTTGCGTCTAATGCAGCAGGTTAAAAATTGTTGTTTCTCCACTAAATGCAGATGAAGGAGAACCATGACAAGCTCCCTCAAATTTTAGCTAATCAGTTATATTATTGGATGTTCGAGTGATATTGTAAGTATAAATAGTAAAGTCGACATGTCGCGTAGTTTATCATTTATCGGACATACAGAACGTATTGTATTCATAGTTCACAGCACTTCTTAAAGTGCGCTGTCTGGAAAAGATGTTTTATATTCCTTGCGACCTGAGACTAAATTTTATCTCTGAATGCATACTCCAACAATTTGTACAGTATTGACGAAATAAAAATAAAACTAAGACCCAAAGTAGACCTAGCTATCTATGTTTATAGTAATATGCCATTTACATTGTATACACGCTCTTGTAGAAAAGTTAGTAAAGATGAAAACATTCACGTGTGGATGAAAGGACTTGGTGTACTTGCTGAAAATGTAATTGTAACTGGAGATTTTACTTTGTACTACAACTATTAATTAAGTGTGATCCTTGACCTCTGTAACCTGTAGTCGTACATATGGTGAACGGGGGATCAAGGATGCAACAGTTTTAAAAAATTCGAAAACATAGTGCCGCAATGCCCACTGAGCGCCTAGCGAGAGGTAACACCTGAATATGTTAAAACTGATAATACATATTCCGCTCTCTGTTTCAAAGTGAAACTCTAGAGCTGTGTTTAATGTATTTTGTCATTGTAATGATCATGGTACTAGAATTTTACTGTTTTGTTGGTTCTATCCACCCAAAATATCATTACTGAATTCAATGGTCAATAAAGTTTACCCGTAATTAAGCATTACATGAAATATGACTTTTATGTATAATTTATGCAGAAATTAGTGTAGTATTTGTAACATCCAAAAGGTCACAACTCCCTTGTACTGGATAAGTCTGCCTTATGATCACAGTTCATGTACAATTTGTGAAGCAGTGATAGTGTTGTTACACTTAGTTTTATTCTTTAATTCAAACATATGTCTGTTCAAAGTTAGCGCTCATCGATATTGAAGCCACTAACGTGAATAATTTCGAGCGTAGTTTTTGATATTGATGAAAACTGTAATAGATCTTGCCGGCCGGAGTGGCCGAGCGGTTCTAGGCGCTACAGTCTGGAACCGCGCGACCGCTACGGTCGCAGGTTCGAATCCTGCCTCGGGCATGGATGTGTGTGATGTCCTTAGGTTAGTTAGGTTTAAGTAGTTCTAAGTTCTAGGGGACTGATGACCTCAGCAGTTACGTCCCATTGTGCTCAGAGCTATTTTTAATAGATCTTCATTTCCACCTTCCTTCGTAAACAAAGAAGTAAAGCGGCTACATGGCGTATTCTGTCCAGAAAGTCTACATCAGCGTGTTTAAAGTCGTACATATTATATACATAGTGTAGGTAGAAGGGGACTCTGTATGCAGAATGAAAGTAAATGAGTCTTAATTGTAAACTAGACGCTTGTACGCGACTCAGAAAACGTGGTAGCTAAGGAAATCGTTATTTCGCATAGTTCAGGTAAAGCAATGAAAATGCAGTAGAAGCTTTTCCACTGCCGATAAATATGTGACTGAAGATGCAAGAAAGCCAAAATCGCGTCGTGGCATGAATTAAGTTTTGTGTGATTGGTTGATGTATTTGGTTAAGTAATTTTATCCACTACGATGGAGCTCAGTGACCATTATGGTGAATAAAATTACGGATAGTGGATTTATGAGGCAGTACGAATATGCACATCTTGTTAGGTGATGACTACACATGTTACCATTACATACGCTGTGCATTTTATCTGGTTTCATATTACATGCGTGTGGTTGTTTTTCACAAATGATAGTGTAAGTTACTGGTTCATTCGTAGAGTCATGATTTGGATGTTACTTTCCAGTGATTGGCAGCCGAGTACTGCCGGTGCCGGACTAGCGGCGCTCACGTAACGGCCGGACAGTTGGCACTACCGCTAGAGCCGCTCCCTGTCTCGTGAGACGAGCACCGGCCTTGCCATTCCAACTTGTTAGCATTTCATTTACCCAATTTCCATCCGAAACTGCCTTCCCACAGGCTCATTCAACCCTCTCGGTCAGCATCTCCAACGCCAACCCTCCAGCGAACGGGCGAGCCAACCGATCTAATCATTTCGCGTAATCCGTTTACGCCTGCATAAACAGTCCGTCAGAATCAACAGCAGCATCCGGTGGGTCGATGTTACGCTCGAGAGGCGCCACTCGACTCCGCTGCGACAATATCGCTGCTGCGAGCAGTGGACCTGCATGAGCAGTGCCGCTGCAGCAGTCGACTGCAGCACTCGGTACTTCCCCGGCCAACACTCGCTGAGATCGTCTGGTCTAGCGCAGTGGCAACGTGAAGCTGCGTGCACTGCACGAGCTAATGTACTATTGCGTTTGTGAATATTGCAATTCACACCAAGTACGGCGAGAACGGATCACAACTTTGAGGAAGTGTTGAGTAATGTAGCTCCAGCAACGTGATAAGGTTTTAGAGCGTCGAGTAGGCCACGTGGTCCTCGTCTAACATGATTGGAAAGCTAGTATCTTGCAGTGATCGTCATCATCATCATGAGCCAATTAACATTCGTTGCTGACTACAGCTTCTTCCATGATCTTTCGTATACTTGCATCTCTCTCAAGTGCCTCAGCGTCATCTACACGTACACTACGTCTCTGCACTCACAGAGGGTTTATTGAACTACTTTCACAGTATTTCTCCAACTTTCCACTCTCTGACAGTGTGCGGGGAAAACGAACACTTTAATATTTCATGGGAGCTGTGATTTTTCTTATTTTATTGCAGTTGTCGTTTCTCCCCATATATAAGGGGCGGTCAAAAAGTTTCCCTTTAACGCCGCTGTTGCGGCGTACGTGCAACGTGACGCGATTCAGATGCGGAGCAGCGGCATGTGGCGTTAATGTTTTTCCAACGTGCGTAAGGTAAATGTGGAAATGTGAACTAGGGCGACGTTACTGCCAAATACATCCACAAAGAACCAACTTGCTGGAATGTTTTTCTTGGCTGACAAAGGACTAACACCGGAGAATGAAGAAAGTGTGTGGGGCAGCATGTCCGTCGGAAACCACAATTGTGGAAGGTGCTATATGGATGCTGCTGCTTCATGATGAGGCACGTCCCCAAACCGCAGATGTTGTCATACAGAATTTACGTCAATTCAAGTCGAAATCTCTTCTCATACTTTTATCACGCCGTCCGTCCCTTAAAAATGATACTGAAGAGCCGATGATTCCTACCGGTCGAGGATATGCAGCAAGTAATTACGGACTTCTTCAGCAAGATACGGTGTTTTACTAACCGGGTATCTTCAGCCTGGTACGTCGGTGACATGATTGCCTCAATGCTCACGATGATTTTGCCTCCTGGGCATGACGATTCTGGAGTATATGACCTTAGAACACAAACCTCTTGATCGTCCCTTATTCCTTGGTGGCAAAGAATATATTTCGCATGCTGAGCAACATCACGCCGCAACGACGAAGACCATGTTTTAATGATTGCCACCCTAACTCGTGTATCATATCCGTAACACTCTCTATCGTATTTCGCAATAGTTCAGAACGTGCTGTCCTCCTTTGAACTTTTTCGATGGCCTCCGTCAATTCTGCCTGTTAAGATTCCCATATTCCACAGCAATACTCTAGCAGAGCATCTTCTATTACGTCGTTGTCTCGGTTTTTAGTTGTCTCTCGTAATAGACAGAGAATTTTCGTTGTCCACATATATATCCATCCACTATCTACATGACCCAGTGATTCCACTTCCCTTGATCTACATACATAATTATTAGGTTCTCTCCAGTCTATTAACTTAACATTATTTTTCAGCCTCTTCTAGTAACTGACAATACTCGGTTATTGAATGATTTTCGCATTCAAAAGGCCACAAATCTAAATGCCATAAATAAATAAAAAGTTTGATACACACTGATTTTAAGCTTCTCGTGGGAGTTTCATTGCGTGACGTCACTTAAGAAGCGCAGTATTCCACTTCCTATTATCTCGTGGTGAGGCAACAATTCTACTATAGAATAGATGGTGGAGGTTCTAACATGAGGAATGTGACGTTCAGTAATGCGAACGTCATTTTATTCATTCATTTATCATCCAGCGTCCCAAGAAAATCACCAAATATGTAAATAGTCTGTGCGTCGCGAGGTATTACTGAAACTTTTCACGCTGAGTTTCTAGATCATTCACATTTCTTTTACGTAGCTTCATTTTTAAACCATTTTTTTCTCACGGACTGTTCAAGTATTAATTGAATTCTCAAATTTCGTTGCTGGCATCAGTTTTTTCATTCCCTTTTCTTTTCAGTACTGCGCAGTACCGCGATTTACAACGACGTACCACGAACGCGGCAGCTGTACCACAGCTTCTCTATGATGCATTGACGATGGTAAGCGACACCTTTTTCTTGTTCTTGCAGTATCACATTTATTGCATATATATAATCTGGTACCTAGTATTTAAAAGTAAGTCATACATTTAGCTAACAGTTTTCATCATGTTCTCACTTAATGTTTCCTTATTACGAGCAAATATTGTGTGGGCAAACAAAAATCAAGGCAATAGTAGTGAAATGTAAAGAAAATTAATGTAAACAGAAACGAAAAGTTACCAGAATGATATTTTCACTCTGCTGTGGAATCTGCACTGGTATGAAACTTCGTGGCTGGTTAAAATTTTATGCCGGACCAAGAATCGGGAGCTTTGGAAAGCAGCAGAGGAGGAACTGACAGAAGTAAAGCTGTGGAGAGGGATTCCGAGTCGTGCTTGGGTAGCTCAGACGGTAGAGCCCTTACTCGCGAAAGGCAAAGGTCCCGAATTCAAGTCTCCGTCCGGCTGACACTTTCTATCAGCTAGGAAGTTTCAGAAACCAAAATTTGTTCAGGGAAGCTGAAGGTTTAAATTAAAACATTCAGTAACTTAGGAGAGAATAAAAGGAGGACAGAAAAGGATAGATAAAATGTCGATGAAATATATTCACAGTTGCGAATAGGAACATCCATCAGCCGTATAAGTGGAATTTTCTGCCCGACCGGGTTTCGAACCCGGATTTCCCGCTTTAAGCGAGCGGTCGCCTTAGCCGCTTTGGCTACCCGTGCAGGACTCACAGCCTGACTGAAACTTCCACATGTCTATATTCATGCGTCATAACCTGCACCCGTACACACATTATGTAATTCCCGTACAGGAGAGATATTTTGTTTGTCCGAAGTAATATTGTATCGTTCTTCTTTATAACACTGGCACTGTCATCTGTCGCCAATACCAAGCAGCGACTTTCATTTAATGTGTCCTCCAACGTACTGAAATTACTTAATGTTTGTATAAGTACAGGTTCTGAGTAGCAGTGACGACATACGGAAGTTTGGGTGTTGCTGGGAGTCGTGGACACATAGCCAACGCTGTTATGGCGACCGCCCGCTTAAAGCGGTAAATCCGAGTGCAAGTACCGATACCGATCCACCACATATTTTCACTGACGTCATTTTCTTCTATAGCTGATGGTTGTTCGTATTCGCAACGGCGAATATATGTCATGTATTTCATAACGGCTGTAGTCGCCGCAGTACTTGTTCCTTCGAACATGAAAACGCATCCTAAAGATAATTGCATCCTTTACCTTAAAGAGGGGGGCACTCCAATAGCGAAGGGAAGATGTTGGTCCGCTACTGTTAATCATCGGAATGAAAAGCAACGAAATAGCGACGTGTCTTTTCCTTTCAATTTCACATTAGAAGTTTTATGTATGATTAGTCTGTTTATTAAACTTGTTTACATAAATTACAATACACGTTATAAGTGTCAATTTGACAATAGCCCGACACAGTTTATAGACTATTACAATACAGAATTTGAATCAATGACAGGTATTGTAGTTGTTATTGCTGTCAATTCTTTACGGAGCTTGCAAGGAAGGCAGATCTTGGAAACGGGTCATAGAGTTATGTTCTTCCGACCAACTTTTTCTTTATTTGTAAGGTTCTATGTGATCGAGTTTGTGTGTATGTCTTTGTCTAATATTATTCTACGTATTTATGTAGTTTCGTAGATACTTTTGTAAGACGTGTTGTCTTGTTTTAATCGATTTTATTTCATCATCTGCTTCTGTATCACTGTACGGTGTTTCATTTTTTCAATCATTACTACTGTCATTTAATGTCATGATTATTTCATCATCTGCTTTTCTATCACTGTGTGGTGTTTCATTTTTTCCATCGTTACTCCTGTCATTTAATGTCATGATTATGTTTGGTCTGGGTGCTGATCAATAAGAGCTCTCTCGTACGTGTCCTTCTTGTAATCGTCTTGAAGTATTGTCCACTATTCTTTCTAGGTCCGCCCAACAGTCTGAGGAGATGTAAATGTTGTAGTGCGTTATCGTATGACGTCTGCCCTTTGTATACGAGGTACTGTGCATTAATAACCCTGAAGAATAAAAAGTGCGAGGCCCTCCACACGATTACTAAAAAGAATTTCAGACGTTTCTGTTACCCGATAAATAGCACAAATTTAAAGACTTAGTGCCTATTCAACTAAATACCAGACTGATGACCCTGTAGCTTGGTCCCTGTGTACCCCAAAACAACCAAGCAACCTAATTAAAATTACGAACAACTGGAACCATCACATTGAAAATGTGATGATGAAGGCGAACCAAAGACTACGTTTTCTTGCCAGACACTTGGCAGGTGCAACGAATCTACTAAGTGGCTACCTACACTACTTTTTCCCGCCCTTTGCTAGACTGCTTCTGCGCGGTATGCCATTCTTATCCGATAGGATTGACGGAGGTCACTGAAAAAGACCAAAGAAGGGCTGCTCGTTTTGCATTATCACAAAATACGGAAGAGAGGGCCACGAATATGACATGCGAGTTGGAGTGGTCATCAAAACGTACACGTGTTTCCTTTGCGGAGAGATCTTTTCAAGAAATTTCAATCACCAACTTTTATCTCTTAATGGGAAAACATCTTGTTGGCTCCCACCTACACAGGGAGGAACGACCATTCTAAACAGTAAGAGAAATCGGACCGCGCACGTAAATATTTAGGAATTCATTTCCCCCAAGATGGGAACAGTAGAGAAATACTGTGGAAGAGGTTCTGTGAACACTCTGCCAAGCGCTCAGTTGTGTGTTACATAACAGTCATGTAGATGTACAACTGCATTTTTCATTTGCGCCGCTTTTCATTCAACGTAATTGTGTTGTACAAGTTCCAGCAAGAAATGCATCACTCCATTGCATCAAGCGAGTTTTATTCCTAATTTTTCCTTCCGTTTCGGGGAGAAGTAGTAGTCTCTGCAGCCCGCAGCTCGTGGTCGTGCGGTAGCGTTCTCGCTTCCCACGCCCGGGTTTCCGGGTTCGATTCCCGGCGGGGTCAGGGATTTTCTCTGCCTCGTGATGGCTGGGTGTTGTGTGCTGTCCTTAGGTTAGTTAGGTTTAAGTAGTTCTAAGTTCTAGGGGACTGATGACCATAGACGTTAAGTCCCATAGAGCTCAGAGCCATTTGAGCCAGTAGTCTCTGCGGTCGTTATAGCATGTATCCCACTGCCTTTGCCATGGGTTTACTTAGCTATTTTTAAGGTCGCTTTCGCCAGTGATTTCATGTTGTGCGACTAGTATCTCTTTCTACCTGAAACCCATCTTCATCCACTATGTTGTAACACGGTACCTAATGGTGATGTCCACTGTAAAGACGGCCAGCACCACACAAAGTGTTTTCAGTCATGTAGTTTTAAAACCACCTAGTAACTGTAAGAGTACAGCACTCCACTCATGACTCAAACCAGTTCTGTTTCTCGCCACGTGGAGTTTACGTGCCCATGAGCAAAGTATATAAGGAATTTTAAAACGGCACACTTGTAGTGTGGTGTGGGTGGAGTGTGGTTTGGGCTGGCAGTTGTGCAAGGTGGGCTTGATTTACAGTAGTATTAGTAAACTAACACATATTAGCACACAAAACTCAAATGACAAGAATAGTTTACAGTTTAAAGCAATTTATGGGTAAACGTCTGCAAAAAATGGCTCTGAGCACTATGGGACTTAACATCTGAGGTCATTAGTCTCCTATAACTTAGAATTACTTAAACCTAACTAACCTATGGATATCACACACATCCATGCCCGGGGGAGGATTCGAATCTGTGACCGTAACAGTCGCGCGGTTCCGGACTGCAGCGCCTAGAACCGCGTGGCCACCGCGGTCGGCTAAATTTCTGCAGAAATAATCGCTATTTATAATGGGACACACAACAAATAACGATAATAGTGCTGATGTTGAGTAGATGTTTGAGGAGAACAAGCAGCTAAGATCATCAGTCTCCTAAACAGCCCCGCCCCCCCCCCCCCCCCCCCCAGGGGAGAAGCAGTGTGCCTTGTCCATCTGTGTATAGAGAAAATTCTGTGTTCTAAGAGGCTACATGGCGTTTATCTAGGTGGAACATGGGAACCAGCCTAGTATTCACACAGTGCGAGGTGGAAAGCCGCCTAAAACCCATGTCCAGGTGAATTCGGTCAGGGAGCCCACATGTCTCCTCGTTCTGGAACTGGTCGTGTTAACACAAGCTACCTGGTTGAGTAATGATGATAGTAATATTAATAAAATTAAGAAGAAGAACAGCTTGTCATAAGCAGATAAAATAATTTCAGGCACTAATTGTACTCGTCCCAGTGAGATATAAGTGGGCACTGTATCAGAAAAAATAAGCAGAAATGACAATTTCCTATTAGCGAGTCGTAGGAAACCAAAATAACGCGCTATGCTAAATGAACAAATGCCACAATAAGAGCCTACACTCTACTGTCAAGAAAGTCCATTACGTTCTCTGCTAATACTAAAGACAATACAACTACAAAGAACAGCGTAATATACTGACACTGGAGAGTAGCATAACATGGAAAACATGTAGCTATTTACATTGATTAAGCATGATTTTCGCATGAATACAAAGTAATATAAAATTCACTCTTTTCTGCCCTCTCGGCCATCCTGTGTGGTACAGATTTCGTCAGCTGTCTCCACTTCTCTCAGTATCTGCCGCTCAGTAATTTGATCTTGAGAAGACCTGTCAGGTGCTCTTCAGTAAATGTGGGCCACGAAAGCACAACACTTTGTTCTCTATTCAAAGCAGAAATAACTAATTTCCACTGGCACTCATCTCTGGCTATCGGTGCCGTCTGCTTCTGGAGGCCGGGAAAAGATACCATTCTCTCTCCAAGTGGACGATGTCCACTTAGACAATGACCAGGATCCGCGCCGACCATCGTGATACTCATACGCTGCCCGGCGCTACAGCACTGAACTTTGAAACTGTTTCTGTTTCCGTCTCATATTCTGGCCTCCAAAGAACTCTCCACTTTCCAAACTGCGGCCTGTGACAACCACTTGGGCCAGCAGCACTAGCTCCAAAACAAGTGCGGCCCACCTCCAGACACAGCTCGGCTCTGCCCCTTGGCCCGTCAGCTGCTGGACACCGCAGCCTCTGGCAGTGGCTGAAGTTGTCGCCGCGTCTGCTCCGTCCCACTGAGCAGCACATCCAAGGGCAAGCAACTTACAGGCAACACCGGCCGTTGCGCCAATACCAGGATCTCGGAAATGTGGCACAGGACTGCCAGACACTTCCACAACAGCCATAACGCTGACGTCGAGGAGATGTTGATGGAACTTTTCCGTACAGTAGAACGTTCTCTACTCTGCACAGCTACAGGGCGCTGCTGCAGACGGCAAGCCGCCAAGCGTGCCCCCTGTGTGGCATAAAAGTGCCTCACACACGCAGGCGCGACAGGCTGGGCTCTTGGGAAGGGAACCGTCCCACGAAATTTTAATTTCATGGCACATTTGTAATCTCTAATATTTTTTCTAGTCATTTTATCTGTAGCATTTTTCTTTGTCATTTTCTATAGCAGTTTTCCAGCTTCGTCTGCTGTAGTTTGAAAGTGGAACTTAGACGGTAGACCTAGATCAATGGCAACTGTCATATACCTTGTAGTCTGGTTTCCCGCTATGTTCCTGTTTCCTCAGTTTCCTAATTTCATTGTTTTTTCCTAATATGCGTATGATGGGGGGGGGGGGGCGGTTGTGAGTTAATTTTTTGCGTATACCAGTTGTTCATGCATTGTACTGTACTACTGACATGTTCCTCAAGTTGTGCTCGGGAGATGGCTGCCACAACACTTGCAGCTCGTCAGAATATGCCACGATTCATCTGGTGAAGTGAAGGCTCCCCACGAGATGAAACTAGATACCAGAAGGTGAGCTCACACCTCGATCCTTTTGGACATTGCTTAGTGAGTCTTTCGACCACGTTCGCGTTGCCTGCTGACCAGTCAGCAACACTGTCCCTACAGTAATCCGCAGACGCGGGTATTGTGTGACCAGTTGATGCAGCTTGCCAAGACCCGTGAACATCCCAGGCTATCGTACGTTATCAAGTGCGCATGCTATGTACGAGTATATGGCTATTACATAATTCGGATCAGTGTTTTCTACTATACGGAGAACTTGATTCATTGCTTCATCAGCTTACTTGTCTTTATGAAATCCATATTGTAGTGAGTTATACAATTGTTTCTAATGTGATGTAACATGAAAATTGCTAATGAGATCGCACCACGTTGAGCACTAAAAATATAGTGAATCAAGAATTGTTTGTGTTATCACATAGTATGGTAATTACTAATGAGATCACCTCAGACTAGGTGCCAAAAATTAAGTGACATTGATAAGCACAAAACGTTACGAGATGAAGAGGTTGATGCACGAATGAAACTGACTGCTTCGACGATTAAAACACGAAATAACTGTATTTATTTCTGATACGTGGCGCCATTGGCGCCAGTCGCTTCTCTGTGTTCATTTAAGGTCTGCTGGTATGTAGGTAATGTGTTCAGAGGTAAACATGCAGGGGCCTAATGATGAAAACTTTATTGTGTGCTAGAGTCATGTCGTATTGTAATTAACGAGTGTGTGCTTATGGAATATATGTAATGAATCGGCTATAGGGCTATGTTATGAGTTAAGTTACGGTTCCGTGATTTAGCGCTATGACCAACTTCTGTGCGCCCCTAGAAGCTCAGTGGTCAGCGCGACGGAATGGCGTATCTAACGGCGCGGGTTCCTCAAACAATTTTCTGCTCTTGACATTGCCATAGGCGGACTAAATTTCCAATGTCGCCCAACAATTGATGGCCGTTTCACTTCCAGGGCGGAAATTTCCTGTCTTGCATGGGCTGCTGGCTGATTCGAGAACTGGGATCTTTTTCAAGATTTCACCAGCGTTGGTGGCACATTCTTCCGATCTTTTTCTGCTTTCTGAAGTTGCTGTGAGAGCGCCACACAGCACTTCTTTGTTACCGCTGACAGACAGACAGACTTATGTTTGGACTTCATCTCAGATTCTGCTTGCGTCTGTGATTTATAAGGAACGTCCTTAGTGTTCAGAATACATCTTTTTAGGCAGGGTGATTTCCTTCACACACCTCCCTCAGTGAATTCTAAGCGCCTTGTGTACGCTCCTCTCAGTGCCTGCCACGTGCTAGAATTGTCTTTCTAAGGTAGGTACAACGGCGGCTGCCAGGCCAGAAGAATTCATATGCTTTCACGTGTGTGTTCTTGAAGTTCCATCCCAATGGATGCAATGATCCATCAGTTTTGGGCACTCTTCTCATTGTCCGCCAAGGTCTTCCCAACGTGTCCATTCTTAAGCGAGAGGAGGGCGTCCTCCCACCTAGCCCTGCGTGGTTGCAGGACGGCTCCAGTGTCCATGTATCGGGCTCTCGCGTCTTGGGTCCGCCTCCTTCCTCGTCCTGCGCTGCTGGCGCTCAGTCGGCGGAAGTGGCCTCCGGCGGAGGTATCACAATATGGTCGAGGCTATGTCCATTAGTTCCCTGCATGAGTGTAGTCTGTTACGCAGAAGGGTTCCCAGATCTTAGCGTATTCAATACGCAAATCGGCCGGTATGATCGTGGATCAGTTATGTGTTTATCCACGGTTTTCTTTAGGGCTACAGTGTTCGCTACTTTCCACACTGCGATTATTCTTCCGATCCGCGGGTCTCGTGTAGGGTGTCGGTTACAAAGCGATAACGAGTGGTGTCCTCTGATGTACGATTTACGTTTCGACGTGTTGATACCACCGAGTCCACTCTCTTTTCCTTTTTTCCCTCTTTTTATCACTCGTGCAACTTCATGTCGTGCTAAAGGATAAGTGACAGTTTCTGTTCTGGAGTCAAAATCTAGTTCTGTTCGAAGGTTGGTGTGTATTAATCGTTACTAGGGATGAGACTCTGCAGCAAGTATTCTGCAGTGCATCTCCACCTATGCGTTATCCCACTGTTGTTTCTCTTTCTGAGAAACAGCAATTGTATATCCTTCTTCAGCTCTCTTTATATTTATACTCCAGCTTTGCTTTCTTCTCTGAAGTTGCTTGCTCGTTTGTACTATCCTCTACCTTGTCTTGTTGGCTTCCTTACGCTTGTGAGTTCATGGGGCCACGGGATTGTTAAGTACCGGTTTGGTTTACTGTCTGTGTGTGACACTACTGTCTTCTGCGCCGACTGCATCAGCTCACTCAATGTATAGATTTCGTTTCCAGGCTTGCTGTCACTTTTCCTTGAGGGTAATCTGATAGAATTGCTTAGGGATTACGACTGTGTGCTTTATGGAATAAATCTCTCTCGTTACATCGTTCTGAGTCTAACTTTTCATTGTGATTAGACAATTGTCATTTTACGTGCAGCTTTAGTCTACGGTCCAGTCTCCTAAACTATGTCAGGGCTTCTTCATTTACAATAGAGATATCTATATTATTTTGTGTTCCTGTGTTAACTTGAAGGGCTGGTGGCCCCTATCTCTGTTAATAATGTCCAGGTCCTGTTAATGGAGTATATCGAATACTACTCTCCGTCTGTCTTCAGCTGTGTAGGACTGCCATAATATCGATTTTGCGTTAATGTGCGCTCATACAAACAGACTGCAAAGAGACTGCTGGGTTTTGAATACCGTGCAACGTTCCAGATGTAAAGTTTGTATCTTTGTACTTTTTTTTTTTTTGAGTCATCAGTCTTGTGACTGCTTTGATGCGGCCCGCCATGAATTCCTCTTCCATGCCAACGTCTTCACCTCAAAGTAGCACTTTCACCTCCTCAGGTATCCGCTGGATGTATTCCAGTCTGTCTTCCTCTACAGTTTCTGCCCTCTACAGCTTCCTCTGGTACCATGGAAGTCATTCCCTGATGTCTTAACAATGTTCTATCAGCCTGTCCCTTCTCTTTGTCGTGTTTTCCATATATTACTTTCCTCTCAGATTCTACCCAGAACTTCCTGATTTATTACCTTATCAGTCCACCTAATTTTCTACATTCGTCTGTAGCACCACATCTTAAATGCTTCTACACTCTTCTGTTCCGGTTTGCCCACGTTCGTTTCACTGCCGCACAATGCTGTGCTAGAGACTTACTTTCTCAGTAATTTCTTGCTCAAATTAAGGCATATGTTTCATACTACTAGACTTCTCTTGGCTAGGAATGCTCTTTTTTCCGTGGCTAGTCTGCTTTTGATGTCCTGCTTGCTGCTCCCGTCATTGGTTATTTTGCTGCCTATGTAGCAGAATTCGTTAGTTTCATCTACATCGTGACCATGAATCCTGATGTTAAGTTCCTCGCTGTTCTCGTGTACGATTCTATAATGTCAGAGTACTGTGCATAGAGAGTGGCTGTGCCCCGCTTACTGTATCACTGAAATTTAGTGTTACTATGTGCGTGCCACAGAGCTTACATGTTGTTGTTACTATTATACAATGTTTTTATTCTACTATTATGGCAGCCATTGGCATTTGGTCACCGGTAATTGTTATTGAACCTGGAGGAAGCTATGTAAGCCTTTGGCATACAGCTCTTGGAGGAAGAACACCTGCATCGAGTTCCACGGAAAGCTTCGTTACTTCCGCGTTTACTAGCCTAGTTCTTCCGCCATTAAGCTGCATTAATTCCATCACAAACATTTTGTAAAGACATAGCAGTACGGCGTTCTATTGGTGTGGTCGTGCCTTCCCCATTCGGCCATACATTGTCGCGTATCCGTTCAAGGAGGAGGAGGAGGAGGAGGAGGAGGAGATTAGTGTTTAACGTCCCGTCGACAACGAGGTCATTAGAGACGGAGCGCAGGCCCGGGTGATGGAAGGATGGGGGAAGGAAATCGGCCGTGCCCTTTCAAAGGAACCATTCCGGCATTTGCCTGAAGCGATTTAGGGAAAGCACGGAAAACCTAAATCAGGATGGCCGGAGACGGGATTGAACCGTCGTCCTCCCGAATGCGAGTCCAGTGTGCTAACCACTGCGCCACCTCGCTCGGTAGGTATCCGTTCAAAGGTTACCTGCTTTAGCTGGTCTCTTTTCTCAGTTGTAACGTGACAAATTTTGTAACTTTGTGGATATGTTAATCGTATAACACGCCTCTGGGCAGTCTGGAAGTTGCCATCTTTTTCTAATCTGGGTAGTCGCAAGACTTTTTCTAACGTATCGTAGTCATTTTTTGGGTTGGCTACTGTTTCTCGTCGTTCTGAGTGTTTCACAGTGTCTTGGGTAATTAGACTGGACGCTGCTGTGATTGAATCAGCCATGCCAGTTCTGGAGTTAGAAGAAATTTTTACGGGCAGATTAGTGATCTGCGTTATCAGTCTTACTGAAACCTTATGAAGCATAGAGAATAGTAGTGACTTATTTTCTCCATTTCTTAGAGTCGTACTGCGATTAGTAGTCTATTGTAGGTAATACTGTGTGTGACGTTTCTTGAATATATCCTTGCATTGAGCTATTATCACACTAATTCTGTGCACAATGTCTCGCTCTACGGATATAGTCTAACGACAAATCATAATCTCTGTATTTTCATACGCATATTCGGTCTTCAGCCGCTCTTCTTCAACCTCTTCTACACCATGTATTAAACATGTTTAGAGTTTGACACACCCGAAAAATGTGTTTCAGTTCGCGTACTAGTAGTCTATTGCGCCTTGTCCTGTCACATAATCCCACCCATTTGTCTTTTATATTGCGAGAATAGATCATATAGTTTCCTATTGCAAAGCCTAATTGAATCGCTTGTTATTGAAAGTGGATAACTGCTCGAAAACTGAAAATGCAGATTTTGCCGCTCTCGGTTTATTGCGAGACAAATGCATTGACTGTAACTCAAGCGGGTTCCTGTCATTGTCTTGCTACTTTATAACAGGGAACAACTACAAGAGTTTTGCGAGAACTTATTGGAGTTTTCTGAATAATTAAAAGTTATAAAATGGCTCTGAGCGCTATGGAACTGAACGTCTGTGGTCATCAGTCCCCTAGAACTTAGAACTGCTTAAACCTAACTAACCTAAGGACATCACACACATCCATGCCCGAGGCAGGATTCGAACCTGCGACCGTAGCGGTCACGCGGTTCCAGACTGAAGCGCTTGGAACAGCACGGCCACACTGGCCGGCTAAATGTTATAAACTTAATATTAAGTGGTTTAGAAACAGTAAGTTAGTCATCGTTTAAGTGTACGTGATAACATGATCATGCGCGGTAGAAACATATGCCTCTCTGTAATAGTGCGCTCGGGACAAATATATTTATATTACATTTACTGCGCACGAAATACAGTCATTAATTAATTATAAAATATAAAGTTCTTATCATTTTGGTAAGTGTCTTAATATATATTGGCTTCCTCATTAATTCCTTTAAGAGAAGAATTCCAGGTTGTAAAAATCACCATAGGAGCTATAAATATTTTTCAAACAAGGAAATATCAGCATTACACACTCTTGAAAGTGAACTGTTTTACGTGATAGAAAAAAATTCCTCGCTAAACTACTAAACAATCTATGTGATTTTTTTCCTCGTACAAAATAATTTGTCAGTCGTGAGTTCTCCCCTTTTGGAAATAAATGAATCAGTTGTTGATGCCATACTAAGGTTCTGTGCCTCGCTTGTGCCTTGGTCGGTGAGAACTCACTGTTTTGTTTATCGTTCGTAGGGTGTTGGATAGTGGTGCTTAATTTGTGACTGTGCTTTGTTGTCGATTCCCTTTCGGAGCATGCGACTACACGTTTTTACCATCAGTTACGTGTGCCGAAATCTGTTCTCTCTATTTGGCGCTCGTAGAACTGTTTGAATGTTGGACAATCAGGGCCACCCTCTTCGTTGCACTCAAGCTTGTGCTGTTCGCAGGAGGCGCAGCCTACTTTATCACTTTTTGTTGCGATTCTGTTCCTTTATGATCTTTCTCCGCCACAGTTTGTTCACACTGGCTGTACGTGCGAAGAATGTTTGCTTGGCTGTCTCAGATCACAGCATACGTAGCCGCTTCGGCACGTGCACAAATTCTCTAACTCTTAGAATATGGAAGGTAATGTATACTTTCTTTTGTTTGATTAGACGTGCATGCACTCTTTTGTGTGTTTCAACGATAAAGTTGTTGTTACTCATTCGTTTTTTGTTAGTTTTAACATGATACTTGACCTCGTGTTGGCGTTCTTATTGCTTCAGTTTTTGACTTAGCTTCAGGTTAAACAGATCAGCTAGAAAATTTTCCTTTGCTGGTGTACACTGGACGGTATACATTACTAGAAATGGCCTTCTTTCCTTGTGTACATAGCTTGTGAAGATAACACTACAGCCCAATACACATTTTTTTTCCTTTTTACTATATTTTCTTTTACACTTTCCTTCTTTATTTTCGTCATACATTGATAAGGTTATTTCAGAATGAGTTCTGTAGATTTAATTCTTGGTATAATGATGTTTCTGTTTCCGTAATGTAGTTGTTATGAATGTCATTGCCATTTTCAAGTATTCTGATGTATACTTCCTTATATGTTCGTATGTTACTTGAATTCAGTTTCTATGCCAGGAGTAATACGAAATTGTAATTCTGAATAAAATTGTAAATCGATATAATCCGAATTTATAAAATTGTTATGTGAAGCGAGGTGTGTGAGTGGTGTAGAATCATATCTATAGCTCGATACAGAAGGAATCAACAAAGAGTCAGGAGCGAGAAAAAGTGAGAGGTGGATTAAAGAACTAGTGACTTTACGTGTCGTGCTGCTCGTTTTCCGGAACTTCAGTCTGACTCATTAAGCAAAAAACATTGACGTGCAGACCGGTGAGCTATGTGCACGCCGTAAAGATACCACAATCTGGGGCATGAAACAGAAAACACAGTAACACATTTTCGTGTCTTACACGGTGTGCAAATTTAAAGCAACAACCAGGTATTTTGCAAAGTTGCTTCTATTTTTTCATCAAACAGTACAAACAGATTGGAACGTTATTTGTATTTTGAACTGCAATTGCCTTAACCTTTAATATAAAGGGAGTGGGAGGACTTGACCCATGTAATCTTTTCATTCAAACATATTCATTTGTTTCACAGATAAATCATTAAGAGAATTACAATCATAAATCAGGTAATAATTTCTTTAAGAAACGCCATTCAGGCAAACTTAACAAACTGCTTGTTATATAAAACCACAAGCAAAATAATCTATTTGCAAAGATTTAAAAAAGCGACACTCAGGCCAAGTAAATCATTTAAAATAAACTTTACATCAAATAACCGGGAAATCAATTATTATTTCCACATAGATCGACAACCGCCTCTCTCGGGCTAGATATTACCAAACAACTTTACAAGGTTATAGACAGTTTGATCAATAATAACCCAGTTATTTCCCCATCAAAATTGACATACGCCACTAAGGCTGAATTGCACAACAATTTTAGAAAACGGTTTCAAGTAAGACACATTCTTCTAGAAATCCCTCAAAATTCTTAAGACAAATATTTAAAACATTTAACCCGAGCAACCTTGTAGAGCCACCACAAGTTTTAGAAAACTGCAGCTTGTACAATAACTGAGGCCCGAGATTGTGATGCTGCGAGTTGACTACGAACGGTCGAGACGACTGAGTACTTATCTTCGAATTAAGGTGTGGACTCCGTTTGTATTTCCACCCCGTTCAGAACACCGAAATCAGAACCAAACAGCATACGCGAGCTCAGGCGAAGTCCACCGCCCGTACGCCTGCTAGTAATTTAAAAGGGGAGGCTCTGCACTTCGGTGGCCCACTGCTTTCGATCTCTGAAACATAAATCAAAGCGACAAAAGGGTACCTAACAACCCTTCCTTCACCTTAACACTCAAACATACAGAAAACTACTTCGATAAAATTGACAGTAATAAAACGGATTTCATTCCTTTAAGCAGAAATATGTATACGAATAATGATAACGGAACTGGCTCATTACAATCCAAGTATCACATGGAGCACCTCATGTGGGCCAGGTAAAGTAAGAATACTATTAAGGAGCGAAGCACACAATAAGAGGCATGAAATATTACATCACAGTCCTTGCAACGCTTTGCTGCCCCAAGAGCAATAATCATTATACACTCCTGGAAATTGAAATAAGAACACCGTGAATTCATTGTCCCAGGAAGGGGAAACTTTATTGACACATTCCTGGGGTCAGATACATCACATGATCACACTGACAGAACCACAGGCACATAGACACAGGCAACAGAGCATGCACAATGTCGGCACTAGTACAGTGTATATCCACCTTTCGCAGCAATGCAGGCTGCTATTCTCCCATGGAGACGATCGTAGAGATGCTGGATGTAGTCCTGTGGAACGGCTTGCCATGCCATTTCCACCTGGCGCCTCAGTTGGACCAGCGTTCGTGCTGGACGTGCAGACTGCGTGAGACGACGCTTCATCCAGTCCCAAACATGCTCAATGGGGGACAGATCCGGAGATCTTGCTGGCCAGGGTAGTTGACTTACACCTTCTAGAGCACGTTGGGTGGCACGGGATACATGCGGACGTGCATTGTCCTGTTGGAACAGCAAGTTCCCTTGCCGGTCTAGGAATGGTAGAACGATGGGTTCGATGACGGTTTGGATGTACCGTGCACTATTCAGTGTCCCCTCGACGATCACCAGTGGTGTACGGCCAGTGTAGGAGATCGCTCCCCACACCATGATGCCGGTTGTTGGCCCTGTGTGCCTCGGTCGTATGCAGTCCTGATTGTGGCCCTCACCTGCACGGCGCCAAACACGCATACGACCATCATTGGCACCAAGGCAGAAGCGACTCACATCGCTGAAGACGACACGTCTCCATTCGTCCCTCCATTCACGCCTGTCGCGACACCACTGGAGGCGTGCTGCACGATGTTGGGGCGTGAGCGGAAGACGGCCTAACGGTGTGCAGGACCGTAGCCCAGCTTCATGGAGACGGTTGCGAATGGTCCTCGCCGATACCCCAAAAGCAACAGTGTCCCTAATTTGCTGGGAAGTGGCGGTGCGGTCCCCTACGGCACTGCGTAGGATCCTACGGTCTTGGCGTGCATCCGTGCGTCGCTGCGGTCCGGTCCCAGGTCGACGGGCACGTGCACCTTCCGCCGACCACTGGCGACAACATCGATGTACTGTGGAGACCTCACGCCCCACGTGTTGAGCAATTCGGCGGTACGTCCACCCGGCCTCCCGCATGCCCACTATACGCCCTCGCTCAAAGTCCGTCAGCTGCACATACGGTTCACGTCCACGCTGTCGCGGCATGCTACCAGTGTTAAAGACTGCGATGGAGCTCCGTATGCCACGGCAAACTGGCTGACACTGACGGCGGCGGTGCACAAATGCTGCGCAGCTAGCGCCATTCGACGGCCAACACCGCGGTTCCTGGTGTGTCCGCTGTGCCGTGCGTGTGATCATTGCTTGTACAGCCCTCTCGCAGTGTCCGGAGCAAGTATGGTGGGTCTGACACACCGGTGTCAATGTGTTCTTTTTTCCATTTCCAGGAGTGTATTTCACTAGCCACTGGTAGGACATGAATTACTTAACTTGATGCCAGCTGCTGGACCGGTGTGGCGAAGACACCAGACGTTGCTTAGTCCGACAGTTACAGCGTGTTCCTTCACGGAGGCGAGCACATGCATAGCTTTACGAGGTTGCCAAGAAGCCACAGCGCCGGCCCGCTGTTACTGACCCCAGTACGATCAAGCGCTGACTGCCGCCCGTACTCAGGCACACCGTGCTCGCTGTCGTCTATCCACTGTCTCGCTATTACGCGCACTTCCTCGTGCCGTGCCCAACGTTGTTCTCCCCTTTTCCCTTCGCTACTGCTCGCTATATCCTGAGCCAGCCCAGGCTCCAAAGACAAACTTCAACAAGAGGGAATCGATAGTGCCTAACCAAGGATAGCCCTGGCACCAGTCCCACCACGGTTCACAGGTGATAGCAAGGTAGAAACCATATAAACAATACAGAACGTAAAAAACTGCAGCATGCGTAAGGGTAGACAAAAATGTTCTTCGGTTTTTCCAACTTAACGGATTTAGACACACATTCCGACAATTGGTTAATGCGCTCAGTATGGGTAGTGAGCACTTCTGGCAGCAGCACATATCTGGCAACGATAGGGCATGCTGTAATTGATGTTCAAATGGTGGCTCTGAGCACTATGGGACTTAACATCTGTGGTCATCAGTCCCCTAGAACTTAGAACTACTTAAACCTAACTAACCTAAGGACATCACACACATCCATGCCCGAGGCAGGATTCGAACCTGCGACCGTAGAAGTCGCGTGGTTCAGGACTGAGCACCTAGAACCGCGAGACCACCGCGGCCGGCCTGTAATTGATGTCATCAATCTCATGTAGATACAGTTATACCCATTCTTCCTGCAGATCTACACACAAATCTTGGTCAGTGGTTGGTGGATACTAACGTGATGCAACCCGTGCCCCTAGTGCATCCCAGACGTGCTCTATGGGATTCATATTGGGAGAAGCAACCAGGCTACGGCATACGTGAAAATTCTTCCGTTTCCAAGAAAATATCAGCCACATGTGCTCTATGAGGTCGAGCATTATCGTCCATCAGTACGAAGTCTGGACCCAAAGCAACTCACAATAAACTCACATGAAATCCCAAGATACCTGACAGCTTGCCGATTCAACCATACAATTTCATGAAGAGCTGTTCGAGTGGTCAATATAATCATTGCTCACACCCTTAGCGACTCTCTTCGATATCGGTCTCTTTCCACAATGTTTGGGTCCCTAACTCGTGTTCCACGTTCCCTACAGATGCGAATCCGTCAAGAATCACTCTCCAGACCAAATCGGGACTCATCTGCGGAAAGAACTTTGACCTACTGTTCGAACTTCCAGGTAGCATGTTGACGACTCCACTCTAGACGTTCCCTTCTGTGAAGACGCGTCACAGGTACACATACAACAGGTCTGTAGCATTAAAGTCCACTCTGCAGAAGTGTTCTGTACACCGTTTGCCTCAACGCAACGCGTCCAGTGGGGTACTGAGAGGTCGGGTGCCAGCTGCTGTGCAGTACTAAGGCGGCACCGTCCTCCCCTTACAGGATAATAACGGTCCTCTCGTTCTGATGTCACACGTGGTCGGCCCTGCTCTGGTCTCTATGAACAATCGCCACATAAAAAAAAGAAAGAAAAAACTACAACAGGACGATTCACGTTAAGTTACCGCGCCACATCAGTTTGCGACTGCCCTGCTTCCATTCTTTCTATGGCCCTCCACAGCAGAGAGTGTGATAAGCGCCTTCAATGTGTCATACTGCACCGTCTGTGACTGTGTACACAGCGATTGCGGATCTGGACCTTCCGGCAAACACCACCCAGTTTTATAGGTCGCCCGACGTCATCGTTGGCGTAGTTGTTCGTTGACCGAAATGCTGTCTTCTGTGCAGAACATCTGTTGACAGATGCCGTCTGTTGACAGTTTGTATGATTATATCGTGAATTTTACAGAGGACGGGGAAATATTGGATTGTTGCTTTAATTTTGGACACCGGTGTATATTGGTAGGAAGAACTTCAACTGTGAATGTACGGTGAATTGCCGCCTGATTAAGTAACTGCTTACACAATTGATTAGGGAACGCATTGTTCTGTTTAAACCGCCGACTAATGATTTGCAGTACAATCGACTTTTCACTTTCATATTACGCGTGAACATACTGCGAAAAGTGTCACCCAGCCATCGTAACGTATAAATTTTTAGAAACTGTGGCTAAACAGTCTAGCAAAAATTATGACTTCAGGGAACGTCATGCGTTAATGGGAAGTTGTTTGCTGTTCCTCCAGGACAAATTGCCAGTCAAGTGTTTTACAAAGATGTCCTTGAAAGGCTCAGGAAGAGGGGGAACAGAGTGAGACCCCACATTGTACATGGATGCTGCGCCATGACAACTATCAATGTCACACGGCCAACTCCTTCATGAAATTTTTGAACTCAAAAGGCGTTCCTGTTCTGCCACAGTCCCAATATTTACCTGATCTGATTCCTTTTGACTTTTTTTCTTTTCTAGCAACTGAAAACTCTTTTAAAGGGACTCTGGAGAACATTTAAAACAATGTGACCGACATGTTGGAGGCCCTACCAGTTGAAGCTTTGCAGCGCTCCTACCAATACTTTGAGGAACGACTCTGCCGGTGTATAGCTGCCGAAAGGAACTACGTTTGAAGGGGACGATATTGTTGTTTCAAAACGAAAACATGAAAACTTTAGTCGATAAAAAATACATCTCATTAATTTTCTCTCATGCCTGGTAATGTACTTTTCCTTATACAAATGTATTCGTCCCTCTAGTCTCTCCAAGTAATACGTAAGTAGAGAAAAATGTTCAAATGCGTGTGAAATATTATGGAACTTAACTGCTAAGGTCATCAGTCCCTAAGCTTACACACTACTTAACCTAGATTATCCTAAGGACAAACATACACAACGATGCCTGAGGGAGGACTCGAACCTCCGCTGGGACCAGCCGCACAGTCCAGGACTGAAGCGCCTCAGACCGCTCGGCTAATCCTGCGCGGCACGTAAGCAGAAAAAGTTCGTTTTTCATCACGTTCGGTGTCCTTTGCTCAACTTGGTTTGCTTTAACTCACCTTCGACAACTGCGTATCGTCCGATCTGCTATCATTACATTAGATTAGATTCAGTTTTCGTTTCATAGACCCGGAAATGAGGCAATTCTCTTGGGTGTGGCACTAGTGAGAAAGTATAACATAAAACATTTAAATATAGTTCTTACAACCCTGATCATTTGTCAGGAGATTGTCGAAATAGGTGAATATATTGCTGTAAACTGGTATTGCTAATATTTACAGAATTAATACACTGTCAGAATGAAACTTAGTTGTGCACTTTTAATAAATTCATCATACACAAAATGTGTGATCAAGTGCCGTCAAAAATGAAATCTAACAGACATCTTTACTTAAGTTGGTCTAACAGACCTTGTTAAGATATTCATCTATAGGGTAGAAGGAGTTGCCTATAGAATAGTCTTTCAAACTCTGTTTAAACCCTGCTTTACCTGAAACGAAGTTTTTAATGGTTGCTGGCAATCTATTGAAAACCAGTGTTCCTGAATACTGGACACTCTATTGTACCAAGTCAAGTGATCATTCCGGGTGGGAAGGAGCGCCTGGTCCCTGGCACGAATCCGCCCGGCGGACTTGTGTCGAGGTCCGGTGAACCGGCCAGTCTGTGGATGGTTTTAGGCGGTTTTCCATCTGCCTCGGCGAATGCGGGCTGGTTCCCTTATTCCGCCTCACTTACACGATGTCGGCGATTGCTGCACAAACAAGTTCTCCACGTACGCGTACACCACCATTACTCTACCACGCAAACATAGGAGTTACACTCGTCTAGTGTGAGACGTTCCCTGGGGGTGGGGGTGGGGGGGGGGGGGAAGGGGGTCCACCGGCGGCCGAATCGCACAATAACCCTGGGTTCGGTGTGGGGCGGTGGAAGGGTGAAGTGGACTGCGGTATTCGTTGTTGGGTTGTGGGCCACTGTGGCTGCGGCGAGGACGTAGCCTCTCCGTCGTTTCTAGGTCCCCGGATAACATACAATACAATACAATACAAGGTAAGTGATTTTAGCTCTTTCTGTAGAGTGTTCTTATTCCTTGTATTGATAATATGCATTGAGCTTTTGTTTGGAAATAGAGATATATTGATTGCAAAAAATTTCATTAAGGAATAAATATACTGAGAACCAGTGGTTAGAATACAGAGTTCCTTCAACAGGTTTCTACATGATGTTCTTGAATTTACACCACAGATGATTCTTATCACACGGTTTTGCGCGCTAAAAAAATTTGCTCGGTTTAATGAGTTACCACAGAATATGATCCCGTATGACACAATAGAATAAAAATAGGCAAAGTATCTAGGTTTCCTCTATATTTATGTCTCCTACATCTGACACCATTCTCACTACAAATAGAGACTTGTTTAGGCGCTTAAGAAATTGTGGTGACAGACAGACAGCCACCAAGTGAAAGAAAAAAATGGAATTGTCCAAACGAAACCCTGAAGAGCTGTCACAAAAAAATCCCTTCAACTCACATCAATGAACTAATGGTCCTGCTTGAATTCACACTTTCACACAACTATTTTAAATTTAACAATAAAATCTAAAAACAAACAGATGGTCTGGCAATGGGCTCAAATCTTTCCGGATTGGTAGCAGAAATATTTATAAGTAACCTAGAAGACAAAATCCTGAATTCCAATCACCACCTCCTCAAAAATATCATCTACTACTACAGATATGTAGATGATACCATCATTTTAATCAAAGGCACTAAAGATGACATCAGTGAGTTGAATCAGATTTTCAACAACCATTAGAATAAAGAATAACAGACATCAGTTTGAAATTTATCGGAAGCCTACCACAACATATACCACAATTCACAACTCCTCTTGACACCCCGCAGCACACAAAATGGCAGCATTCCGGTACATGATTAATAGAGCTATCCAACTACCACTCTCAGAAGTTAAATGTGACCAAGAAATTGAAATAATAAAACAAACAGCTATTGAAAATGGTTATAACAGCTCGATAGTGGACACCCTAAAACACTCAATAATGGCAAAGGAATCACAACACAAAAAACAAAAAGAAAATATCATCTTCCATACAATCCCCTTTCTGGGTAACATTTCATACGAGATTGCCATTCTCTTCAAACGAAAAGGCATAAGCATATACTTTACAACTGACAACAGGATTGGACAGAAGTTACCCCACAACATCGGCACACGAATCCCACTTCATCACACAGGTGTGTACAAATGTTTGGACTGTGACTGTTTCTACATAGGCCAGACAGGCAGATCATTTGAGGTTAGGTTCAAGGAACACATGGCAGCACAAAAAAACAAAAAATATCACACATCAGCAATAGCTACCCACCTGCATGAAACAAAACACCATGTTAACAACACAAGTATTGGCATCCTACATATCCAACCAAAAGGCAGAATACTAGACACCCTTGAAACACTCCAAATATACAAACATCAAATGAAACAACCAGAGTCCGTCTTAAATGACAAAAATGACAATATTTACAATAGTATCATCTCCGTTTTCAATTTCAACAACTGCCTACACTCTTAAAAATGCACACGCACACACACACACACACACACACACACACACACACACACACACATCTAACATTTATCATAAATATTGACAGCTGCAAAGCGTACAGGAGATTGACTTCATTCACAGATAATTCATCACACCAACAGCTTGTACCCCTTGTCTGCTTGAAGCTGTATGTACATCAACTACTGGCACAAATGTATGACTATCTGCATATTTTATTGCACTGACCAGTGTATTACCCCAACACACACACACTTCTTTCCCTCTCTCTACCTCTCCTTCTGCCTCCAGCCCCTCACCTCACATCTGTTTATTAATCCCAGTCAAAGAGTGTAATGTATGTATGATTTTACTGTTGTTGTCAATATGATCATTGTAATTAAAGTCTGTAACATTTCACCTAATTATTATCAACAAGTATGAAGTTTAAGCCACTTTAACATTTCACCTGATTGTATAAACGAGTATGAATGTTTAGCTGTTTTAACTTGTCAGAATTGGATTTATATACCACCTGAAGTACACACACATATATTTGACACCTCGAAACAAACACCGCCAAATGCTTAAAACAATTATTCTGCAATATTGTTGTTACAATGTATATTCTTTGCACTTTGCGATCATGTCTTCCCTTCTGCTATACGAACCTTGCACCCAGCTGATTCCAGACGCCATATTTGTTTACCACCCGATGATGGAGGTTTAAGCCTTCGAAACGCGTCGTGGAAATAAATAAAACGGTGATTGGAAACAGTGAACTTGGTGTTTCATTTAATGTCAGTAACAGTCATGGTAAAGCCTAACCTAAAAATGTTCGCATTAAAAGAGAAACACTAAGTTCCACGTTAATTCTTCTGTTTATTTCTGCACCCAGTTAATTTTTTGGCAAGGTGCGCAAGAGCACGGGATTGGTAAGGTACGGTAGCTCAAAAACATGTTTAAAATTGTAATAAAATATTTATTTTAAAGCCAGAGACGTGTAGCAAGGAAATTTGACATTTTACAACAACCAAATTGTGCAACAAATAAAATTACACGCCTTTTGTAAAATTAAGGAAAATGATGACAATAAGTTTATTTTGATTATACCGAATACGAAGCAATGCCGATATCAACTTTAAAGGAAAACAGCCTCTTCTAATTGTAATTTAACTTGAATCTTAACTGAATCAAAATTTATTCCGACTGAACTAATATGAAAGAACGTAAAAAAGGCAAAAATTGCAGAAAATAATTTTACTTAGTCGAAGGAGTCACTTAATGTGAAGATAAAACATAAATTAAGGAACGATTTCCCGTTTTCTTTTTTGGCAAGGATTACAGCTAAAAAAGTAACATCTGACAAATATAGAATATGTCGTTTACAACGTGGAAATTCTGTTAGTGTATATTAATTGTAGGCAAATCGCTCTCGACAGAAAGGATAGAAATAGGTTTTTCCCTAACCACACGAACTGGTGAAACACAGCGAAGGAAATAGCATAGTGACACTTTTAAGCAATAGTGAGAACCGTTCTTGACACCAGAACGCACTAATTACTCTAATAAATATACGGTCAAGCTCTTTGTGACATAGCAATTGAGAACAATTAGTATTAACCTTAACTGAATCACTGCAAATAGTGCGATTCATTAAGTATAGATTCAATAAAAAAAAATCACTTCAACGGGCAACAGATCATGACCAGAAAATATAACTGAGCGTACTTAAGCGTAGCTTGAGTTTGTTTCAGATCAAACAATAATACCAACGCCTCACAGAGAAGGAGCAGATCGTTTAATTACCACCGCAACCGGCGTGTAGCTATAATGGGAGGACGACCAGGAGCCATCAAGATATCAAAGCTCAGTGTTTTCAAACGCAAATGCTCACCAGTAGCAACGACCGGCGTGCAGTCGCTCTGACTTTCAACATAGTTGTTAGGCCAGAAATGAACCAACTCAAGAACAATTAGGGACATGTATAGCAGAATTTTTTTTTTATCAAGACTGCACATCCGTGTATTGGCCCTCTAACAATGGTTGCGCATGCGTTGCTGTGACTAGCGGCACCGGCTGTCAGAACCACCTCCTGGCTGAAGACTCACACTTGTCCCATAGCCTCAGCTGTGCTGCCCTCATGCGCGGGAGAAGAAGTCATGACCGCCCGCATCAAACCCTGTGAAGGCTGACGATTAAACCGAAAAAAAGTACTCCTTCTTTCACAAGTTAAAAATGAATGCCATATTTCAGCAAGACAATGGACAGCCATATCATTCGAGCAATATGGAAGGCATCTTCGGAGAAGGACGGATATCAGTATAGTTGCGGCTGCAACTGTGTCCGGTCTGTCACCCTGCCTCATGCCCTGTCAGAGACTAATTTGCCATGATACAGCCAGCAACCTCTCTTCATCATTTCTAGACTCCCGTTGAACCAGGTTATCCACATTATTTCCATGTCTTATTTCTTTCCACAATAGTAGGCTCAGTGTAGATTTTGCTGCCCACAGAGGCTACATAACATACAGGAATATCAAACGCAGAGAAAATGTGCCGTTCTGTAATCCTAATAGTTTGTGCATTGTCCAATACCTAATGGATGATATAATTTTTCCTCCATTCGCATATTTAAATTTGCGTATTCCATTTTTTACAGATGGTAGTGTGTTATCAACGAGATGGAATTTTGCCCTATGTTTCGTTAATAGATATGTTGTTATAATTTTCTGTTTCATTATGACGACCAATATATTTTTAACAGAGACACGATGTAACCTGCGACGAGGCATGCTGCCGACTATGCGCCAGCTACCGGAAACACGCTATTTATAGATGACACGTCACCCAAGGCCACGGACGTAGAATAATTTCGACTGCGGCGGTGCGCTTATCCCGCCGTCGTGCTGACGAGTTCTAGTCAGCGCGACGGTTGGGCGCAGCTGGCAGGCGTCCAAACAGGCGGGGGGGGGGGGGGGGGCCTACTACAAGGGGCCCGTACTGACGTGATTTATCAAGATAGGGTGTTAAGAATGGCAACTTTTCCACATGTGGGAAACTGAAATTTTTACTGTGAATTAAATGCTATTGAGTAAGCCGCTTTATGATCATGTTACTGCTGGTTGCAGAACGTTTTGCCCTACTTCTGCGACACAGATCGCATGCACGCTAACTCGATAACACGTTAAATTCTGACAGTACCTTGCTGCATCTGTCGTCTTAAAAATATATTCTAATTATTTTCGTGATGGTGTCAGCTAGATCATCAACTTGCAGTTCTAATCTTACATAAAAGCATCATTTTCCTTTGGGTCTCAGCACACAAGTACGACAGATCACGTAGGAATATTTAGTAAGTGTAGAGCGACTCATAGGTTCCTTACACAAAGCTAAAAGTTTTCCGGGAATTTTGTGTGACTTATTTGTTGTGTGAAAATTTTTTATTTGATCGAGTGTCATATCTATGGTCAAGCGTAAATGCACAAATGATACTGATACTCGAAACTGAACCTCGCATAAATTAAGGCAACTTTACGTGATAACAGACTAACATGAAGCAACAGCATGCAATACTGGCACAAAATTATGGAGTGTTCACTGAGCAGAGGAAAGTCAGAAAACTGCACATCATCGACAGCCTTTTACAGCAGTTATCTTGTCCATTAACTAGGGACACGTATGTCGTGTCAAACTTGTAGACGTTTCGCTTCCCAGTTATAATTTTGCTGCTTTGCATTACACTGTGGGAAAATTAAGTAAGGGGACAAAGATTAGCAAGTAGTTCCCCACAGAGAAATGGACAAAGTGGTTCATATAGACGTATGCCTGGAAACGGTCGGTGTGTCTCCAGTAAAGGATGTATTGTGAGACAACCATTCACACGTCATATCTTCGATTACCTCCGTCTTTCGAATTATCAATGTTGTAGCCGAATAGCGCCATAGGCTATACGCACATGCTATCTAACACCTGTGAATGTTATTTGAGGAATTGATGAACAGTGATACGGAAGTCAATCGGTGTACAAATGTGCTTCAGCCATAGTCGGTTCCGTACTGTTGAAGGCGCTCTCTGCAGCAAATGAGACAACAGTTCAGCACGAATTCAACGTATGTGGGTCCATAGAGGTTTTCTGCCAAAAAAGATTGCCAAAATTGACGTTCGCACAATAGACTCTGCCCAAACATTAATGATAAACCGTTGCTGATGCGACGACTTAGTCATTCTCTGAGTAATTTCTGTACTCTTTATACGGGTATGTAGATATATGATGTCTCATATATCAGTGATGGGTGAGCAGTACTGAAAACAGAGGTTTCATAGTGACGGTGGTCTGTTGTAACAACCAGCGACAAAACCTTTGTTTCGGAGGAAAATCCGGTGCTAACGGTCGTCGCACATATAAACATTTACAGTATGTGGCGTCTTGTAGCTCTCAAATATTGAAGGAAAGACATTTTTAAATATTTAACGCCAGCGCTGTTTATTTACTGGCTGAGTAGTTTCAGGCTCTGCCCATT